>NW_019459469.1:0-564 GCF_002814215.2 Seriola lalandi dorsalis | reverse complement strand
GTTTTTATGACTTTTTATGCCTTACTATACTATGACGTTTTTTTGCCTTACTATACTATGACTTTTTTATGACCTTTTTTTGCCTTACTATACTATGACATTTTTTTGCCTTACTATACTATGATGTTTTTTTGCCTTACTATACTATGACTTTTTCATGGCTTTTTATGCCTTACTGTACAATGACTTTTTTTTTACTTTTTATGGCTTACTGTACAATGACTTTTTTTTTACTTTTTTATGGCTTACTATACTATGACGTTTTTTTGCCTTATCATACTATGACGTTTTTATGACTTTTTAGGCCTTAATATATTATGACATTTTTTGACTTTTTATGCCTTACTATACTGTGACTTTTTTATGAATTTTTATGCCTTAATGTACTATGACATTTTTTGACATTTTATGCCTTACTATACTATGACCTTTTTATGCTTTACTATATTATGACATTTTTTGACTTTTTATGCCTTACTATACTATGACTCTTTTTTGCCTTACTATACTATGACTTTTTTATGAATTTTTATGCCTTACTGTACTATGACATTTTTTGACTTT
>NW_019459468.1:0-583 GCF_002814215.2 Seriola lalandi dorsalis | reverse complement strand
AAAATGTCATAGTATAGTAAGGTATAAAAAGTCTTTATATAGTAAGGCATAAAAAGTCATTGTATAATAAGGAATAAAAAGTCATAGTATTATATGGCATAAAAAGTCATAGTATAGTGAGGTATAAAAATGTCATAATACAATGAGGCTAAAAAAGTCATAGTAAAGAAAGGCATTAAAAGTCATAATATAGTAAGGCATAAAAAGTAATTATATAGTTAGGCATAAAAAGGTCATAGTATAGTAGGGTATAAAAGTCATAATATAGTATGGCATAAAAAGTCATTATATAGTTAGGCATAAAAAGTCATTATATAGTTAGGCATAAAAAGTCATTATATAGTTAGGCATAAAATGTCATAGTATAGTAAGGTATAAAAAGTCTTTATATAGTAAGGCATAAAAAGTCATTGTATAATAAGGAATAAAAAGTCATAGTATTATATGGCATAAAAAGTCATAGTATAGTGAGGTATAAAAATGTCATAATACAATGAGGCTAAAAAAGTCATAGTAAAGAAAGGCATTAAAAGTCATAATATAGTAAGGCATAAAAAGTAATTATATAGTTAGGCATAAAAAG
>NW_019459467.1:0-542 GCF_002814215.2 Seriola lalandi dorsalis | reverse complement strand
TCTAACAATCGGTTCTACAACTGATCCTCTCTAATAACTGCCTCTCTCTAACTGCTGGTTCTCTCTAACAGTCTGTTCTCTAAAAGTCGGTTCTTTCTAACCGTCTGTTCTCTCTAAAAGCCTGTTTTCTCTAACAGTCTGTTCTCTAAAAGTTGGTTCTCTCTAACAGTCAGTTCTCTAAAAGTCAGTTCTTTCTAACAGTCTGTTCTCTCTAACAGTCTGTTCTCTAAAAGTTGGTTCTCTCTAACAGTCAGTTCTCTAAAAGTCAGTTCTCTCTAACAGTCTGTTCTCTCTAACAGTGGGTTCTCTCTAACAGTCTGTTCTCTCTAACAGTTGGTTCCCTCTAACAGTCTCTTTTCTAACAGTCCGTTCTGTTTAACAATCGTTTCTACAACTGATCCTCTCTAATAACTGCCTCTCTCTAACTGCTGGTTCTCTCTAACAGTCTGTTCTCTTAAAGTCGGTTCTTTCTAACAGTCTGTTCTCTCTAACAGTGGGTTCTCTCTAACAGCCTGTTTTTTCTAACAGTATGTTTTCTCTAA
>NW_019459466.1:0-575 GCF_002814215.2 Seriola lalandi dorsalis | reverse complement strand
GAGCGTTTAAGTTGTCACAGCGAAGTTGCAGTTTAGTCAATGATGAAGTGCGCATGCGCCGGTCAATGACAAGACAAAAAATGACACCCATCTGTCCTGAATTCTGTCTCGCAGGTGAACCTGTAGGAACAGCGCCGCTCTGTGCACTAGTGGCCGCCGTCGGAACTGCAGGTCAGAGGCAGGTCAGATGTAGGCATTAGTTCCCAAGGCTCGAGTGTTTAAGTGAGTCACAACTGACCCACAATCTGACAACAGGATAAACTATTTTGCACAATTAGAAAGTAAAATCTAAACATATAAGAGAGTGAACACAGATGAAGTCGCTTTTACATTTTTATAGCAGATAAACACTTAAAGCATTCAGCTACAATGTTGAACAATTTACACTAAATTATCAACAGCGTAGCGAGTTCTCATTTTTACAAGCTGACAGGAGCTAGGAGTTAGGCCAACTGTTGAGTTCATTTCTAGTTGGCTGCAGTAGTTATATTTACTTCTTTCCACTTCAAAAATCAACAAAATATGTATTTGCCCTAACATTTTCATACAACTGTCCCTGTACCTGACATTACATC
>NW_019459465.1:0-534 GCF_002814215.2 Seriola lalandi dorsalis | reverse complement strand
GAAGAGAGCTGCACCTTCCTACAGCTCATATTTATATTTATCATAGTTTCCAACACGTCAGGCTGAATCTGGGGAACTGTGTCTACAATGATGCTAAAGACGTTTAAAATAACAACAACAACAACAACAACAACAACAACGCAGCGTCAGTGTGAGTCTCTGTTTCTTATTAAAGAAGGTTTGTATCAGATTAAAGGAAAATCAAAGGTTGAAGGTTTAAAAATTGGGTCAAAAAACAAACAGGAAAAACCAGATCTGGAACGTGTGAAACGCTTGTGATGTTTTGAGGGAAATTCTTTTGGTTCCTGCTTCAGCTTGAATAAAAGCGACAGAAGTCTCGTGGTGTTTTTCTCTGTCTGTCGTGTCTGGAACGAAAACAAAACTCTGGAAATGTTATTTTCTGTTTGTTTATCTGGTTTTCTGTAGCTTTCAATCATATCACATGGTCTTCATCAGTGTCTCTATATTCGGTTTTTGTGTTATTCTGTTTAAATTTGACTCAAACAAATTTTATTTATCAACTATTTTCCCCTC
>NW_019459464.1:0-602 GCF_002814215.2 Seriola lalandi dorsalis | reverse complement strand
TTATCTATCCCTTGCTTAATTAAATCTGAGAACTTTCCTAAATCAGTTTTTGCTGGGACTTTTCAAATTATGTTTTAGTCTTATTGTGTATTCTCATAATGTTGTTGAATACAGCCCTTTCCTTTTCTAATTTCACTTATTTATTTTAATATTTTATTGTTTTATTTTATTAACTGCAAGGAATTTCTGAAAATCCATGTTAACCACTATTTATCATAATTCCAGTTTACAGCATCACATGGGATTGTAATGTTGCCATGATCATGCATTTTTATGTTTTCAAATGTTTAAAGTGTTCAGAGTGGATTGTTGACTGGAGGGAAAAGCATGCCAGTCAACACCCCTTGTTCTTCCTCTGGGATAATAATTACTGCCCTTTACATGTTATCACATTGTTGTCAAATTAAGCTGCAAAAGATGGAGAGCCTCTTTTTAGAACAGAGTGGTGCTTCTCTCTGCTCAGTGGTAATTGGTTCTGTCACATACTGTAGAGACACACGATGACTTGTCAAACTGAATCAGGCCACCAACAAGTGACAAGGAGTGTTGGAAATCAATCAGTTCACACATACTTTTTCATTCTCTCCCTCCCTCTCTTTTAG
>NW_019459463.1:0-531 GCF_002814215.2 Seriola lalandi dorsalis | reverse complement strand
CATTAGTCCGAGTCTCAGGTGTCATTATCTCGTCTCCCAGAAAACACTTGTTACCGGGCGGATCAATGAGCCCGTGCCTCTGGGACATTTACATTCCAGGTGATCAACAAACAGCCGTCCTCCTCTTAACTCCCGTCATATAACAGTTTGTCACATGGAGCTGAGCAGCTGGTTTCACCTTATTTCTTAATACTCATCATCAACGCTTTATTATTAATGAGCATTGATTCTCCATTGACTGCTGCACAGTGAACTTCATTCAAATGCAATAAGTGAAACGGCGTCAAAATAAAAGTTGAAGGATTACTTGTTGTCCGTTCCACAGCTGGTTAAAGAAATGAAACGTCAAACGCTGTTTTCATTTTTATTTTTGAAATCGTTGGAAAATTTTCAGTTTTAATTGTTACTTAAATATTTGGTGCATCATCGGAAGGTTTATAAAAGCTACGTTGCATTTTAATTTTCACATTTGAGATGAATATCGTCCACTGAGAATTAAATGTCAGACTGCGTCTCCATTTTTATTTTAAT
>NW_019459462.1:0-584 GCF_002814215.2 Seriola lalandi dorsalis | reverse complement strand
TCCGGCACTACTGAACTCGTTTTGCTTGCCTCAGAGTCGTGCCTCACACAACCTCTGAGCCGTGGTGATCTATCCAGGGAATCCGTCTCTGGGTTTGAGAAGTCAGCGGAGGCTTGTCGGGAGACGTCTGGTTAAGAATAGTTCCATATCTCCAGGGCTTTCTGTTTGGGGCGTGGTGCTGTGTTTTACCACGACTGTCTCTATCACTGTGTTATGGAGCAATCAGAGAGACAGCTCTCCTCCTACTGACAGATGGTCGTGTGTGGTGTGTGTGGTTTGTGTGGTGTGTGCCTGTGTGTGTGTGTGTGCATTTCTGCCTACATTTGGGTGAGGGTTTTCGGTTCATGGGGGAGGGGAAGTGGAGTTTGGAGAGGAAGAGGAGGTGGAGAAGTGTGGGGAGAGGTCAACGGAGGCACAGCTGGTGAGACCCCCACTCCAACCAGCTGCTGCCTCAAAAGAACCCGTCAGCAGCCTGCCTGCCTGCCTGCCTGCCTGCCTGCCTGCCTGCCTGCCTGCCTGCCTGCCTGCCTGCCTGTATGTTCCTGCCCCTCTTTTTCTCTTTCTGTCCACTCACCCACCCCCCA
>NW_019459461.1:0-463 GCF_002814215.2 Seriola lalandi dorsalis | reverse complement strand
AGACAGAGACTTACATACACTCAAGGAGGGCAGGGGGGATTGAACACAGGTGAAACATGTTAATGCGGGGCAGACAATCACTAATGAGCAAATCCAAGACAGGAAGTAAAGCAAAAGTGGACACACAAGGTAAGCAACTTCAAAATAAAAACAGGAAATAGTGCAAAACAAAAGAAGGCGTCCTCAGGGAAGACCATGACAAACTCACTCACTTAATAACTCTCCATACATTCAGATCCACTACAAGGAAACTGCACATATTGTTTAATCATCCCTCGACGCCTGCAGTTCAGAGAGGATTATTATATCATGTCTACAGTATCTAATATCAGACATCAGTGTAACCTCCTGTTCCTCTGTTCTCATATTTACATCCTGAGTGGATAATAATGTTCAGGTAATATCAGCTATTGAGGTGATAATATTACATCTCTGCCTCTTTCATTACACAGAATACAATGAT
>NW_019459460.1:0-429 GCF_002814215.2 Seriola lalandi dorsalis | reverse complement strand
GCAAAAAAAAAAAAAAAAAAAAATCTTAACAGGTGACAGGTTGTAGTTTCTCAGGTGAGGGTGTGTGTGTGTCTGTGTGTGTCTGTGTGTGTGTTTTGTTTCTCAGTGTGTGTGTGTGTTTTGTTTCTCAGTGTGTGTCAGGTGCTGCGTGCGCTCGTCCGTTCTGTGTTGTTGTGGCTCTGTATCGTATGCCTGAGTGTCTGCCTCTAGATGTGCATTATTCTGTGTGTGTCTGAAACTGCATGTACGGCACTGCGTGGGACAGACTATAGGAAAGCACTTGGATTTGCTCGTGGATCCTTCTGGTTTCTGTAGCGCACGGCGAGCCACACTCCCAGGATCTGTGAGAGTGAAGGATTACACAGTTTAGACAAGGTTCAGTGTTATACTCGAGAACCAACACAGTTACACACAACAATATCTGGACTC
>NW_019459459.1:0-715 GCF_002814215.2 Seriola lalandi dorsalis | reverse complement strand
TCATAGTATAGTATGGCATAAAACGTCAAAAAACGTCACAGTATAATATCGCATTAAATTTTCAAAAAATGTCATAGTATAGTATGGCATAAAATGTCAAAAAAGGTAAAAGTATAATATGGCATAAAATTGTCAAAAAACGTCATAGTATAGTATGGCATAAAACGTCAAAAAACGTCACAGTATAATATTGCATTAAATTTTCAAAAAACGTCATAGTATTGTATGGCATAAAACGTTCAAAAACGTCAAAGTATAATATGGCATAAAATTGTAAAAAAAGTCATAGTATAGTATGGCATAAAACGTCAAATAACGTCACAGTATAATATCGCATTAAATTTTCAAAAAACGTCATAGTATTGTATGGCATAAAACGTCAAAAAACATCACAGTATAATATCGCATTAAATTTTCATAAAATGTCATAGTATAGTATGGCATAAAATGTCAAAAAACGTAAAAGTATAATATGGCATAAAATTGTCAAAAAATGTCATAGTATAGTATGGCATAAAATGTCATAGTATAATATGGCATAAAATGTCAAAAAACTTTATAGTATAATATGTCATAAAATTGTCAAAAAACGTCACAGTATAGTATGGCATAAAACGTCATAGTATAGTATGGCATAAAACATCAAAAAACGTCACAGTATAATATCGCATTAAATCCTCAAAAAACGTCATAGTATAGTATGGCATAAAATGTC
>NW_019459458.1:0-564 GCF_002814215.2 Seriola lalandi dorsalis | reverse complement strand
ACTTCTAGGGGAAGTATCCACAGAACTAACTATTCTCCATTTATAGACAGCTTGTGTGACTGTGGACTGATGAATATCTAAACTCTTTGAGATGACTCTGTAATGCTTTCCAGCTTTATGCAAATCAACAATTTTTTGGGTAAGTCTTCTCAGGTCTCTTTTTTCTGAGGCATATTTGATTCACATCAGTAGCTCTTACCAACATCTCCAATCTGGCCTCACTGAATGGACTCCAGGTTTGAGAACTCCTGATTCCAGTTAGCTTATGTTAATGTCATTAAATGAAGAGTCAACATACTTTTTTCCGACCTACTCTGAATATTTGAATGATGTTTTTCAACATGGTAAAGAACAGGACGATGTTTTGTGTCTTTTAGGTCAAATAGATTGTGTTTGTTCATAACTGTCGCTTAGATGAAGATCAGCTAATACTTTAAGACAAATTTATACATAAATGTATACGATTTACAAACAGTTCACATACTTTTTCGGGCTGCTGTATACTGTATAACTCAGTAATGATTCAATGTGACCAGTTCATGAAAGCATTCATATTTACTACTG
>NW_019459457.1:0-599 GCF_002814215.2 Seriola lalandi dorsalis | reverse complement strand
CCTTTGTTGTATTCTCCCCTCCCT
The DNA here is from genome assembly GCF_002814215.2 of Seriola lalandi dorsalis. Taxonomy (NCBI): domain Eukaryota; kingdom Metazoa; phylum Chordata; class Actinopteri; order Carangiformes; family Carangidae; genus Seriola; species Seriola lalandi. The sequence goes on along the minus strand of NW_019459457.1, from coordinate 575 downwards.
CATATCTATCTGCTCTCTTTGCATGTCTCTCATCCTCTCTCTCTCTCTCTCTTAGGTACCAGATCAATGCCAGGACAGAGCTGGCAGTTCGCTACAATGACATCTCTCCTCTGGAGAATCATCACTGTGCTGTGGCGTTCCAGATCTTCTCTCAGCCCGACTGCAACATCTTCTCCAACTTTGACCCAGAGGCCTTCAAGCAGATACGGCAGGTAGAGCTCAGTATGTGTGTGTGTGTGTGTGTGTGTGTGTGTGTGAGTGTAGAGCTGTACCATGTCTGTAGTATCAGGGTCAACTAGACAATGCATTTTCAGAAAATTGTGGTGGGATTGCTGTTTCTGGAAAAGCTGAAGCTAAACTGCATTGGTGGCTGCAAAATTAAAGTGATTTTTTAATTGACATATAATATATCCTCACAATCACCATCTTTTATATTGGTTTACACTGTGAAAATCATTTGAAAAGACTCAAATACAGAGAAATAACAATTTGTGTGTACACACAATTGATTGCAAGACTTGCAATGATTGGAAGTGGAGTGAAGGAGACAGAGGAGGAAAAGTAAAGAACAGTAA
>NW_019459456.1:0-550 GCF_002814215.2 Seriola lalandi dorsalis | reverse complement strand
TTATTTTATTATGCCATACTTTGTAATGATATTGGGACCTGTTGGAGGATCCAATCACCCAAAGTCAATTTTTAGAGCCTGTCATAACTTATCTTAACAACCAGTTGACCGCGTGAACGCCTCACTTCCTGTGCATGCGCGCCCCCGAGAGGTGGAGGTTTGACATTCTGCTGGGCGCGGCTGTCAGCGGCTCCGACAGACACACACACACACATACAGACACACACACACAGACACACACACACACAGACACAGACGTCAAACTGAATAGGTGAGTGTCGGAGAATTGAACAACAAACAGTCGCTTCCATGCTTTAAGTCGCCACTTCCGCCCTCACCGGAGACTTCGTGCGTATGTGTTTTGCAGACGGAACCTATTCTCGTACAGTTAGTTTACTTCGCGTCGGAGAAGGCGCGGTTCAACGTTATCTGCTCAGGTTTGACAGCGTTTTATTTCCCAGGTGATTCAGCTCCCTGTTTTTTTTTTTTTTTTTAGCAAAGTTGGACCTACCTGAGTGTGATTTACTTTTCTCTTGTTTGGTGGGGGCGT
>NW_019459455.1:0-569 GCF_002814215.2 Seriola lalandi dorsalis | reverse complement strand
TGTTACCTCTGTTCATTCAAAACATTTTAACCTTTAAAACAACAGCTTTAATGCTTTCCTGGTCTGATGCTGTAGACTGGTTTCCTGGAATAGTATTAATGTGGCACTGAAGTCATTCATTAGACACTGATTCATTTACAGCTTATTTGTTGTTATAATTGATATTTATTATACCAGGAAACCTCTCTGTGAACTGAGACAATGCAAACATTCATGCTGTTTTAACTTTATTTGAGATTAAAGGAAGTGTAGAACTACTCATGCCATCAGATAACTAAAGACAGTAACTGAGTGTAATTCACACACTGAATGACAAAGCTTGTCATGTTAGGGGAAAGACAAGTGTGAGTTTTCCAAATAATAACAACAGTAATAATAATGGATATAGCCACAAGTGACAGTTATCAGGTTGTAGAAAGAAGCAGCTCAGTCCCCCAAAGTAAGAGCCATGAGTAACGACAGGTTTTAAGCTCAACGAAGCCGAACACTTCAGCTGGTTTGATTCTGTTTGATGAAGTGAGACCAATCACTCACTTTTTTCCTTCTTCACAAAGCATGTTTCAACAGTT
>NW_019459454.1:0-552 GCF_002814215.2 Seriola lalandi dorsalis | reverse complement strand
TTTCAAAGGATCAAAGCCCATTAGAAAGAGATTCTGGCAAATCAGCCAGTTTGCCGCAGTAGCTTGGTATCGGCAACGGTTTTGGACTTTTTGCAGTCAAGTCTGGAATTTGCGCACGTGGTAGTTTTAGTCTTTGGGACTGATCTGATGAAGCACAGAGTTTAATCAGGCAGAGCACTGACGCTGATCTTGCATTAGCTGATTCATTCATGCTTCACAATCATTGGCTATCAGCAGACTAGTCAGAAACAATAATATACATGCAGGTGTACATTGCTACTATTATCATTGTTAATCTTCTCCATTACTCTGACTTTGTGAGAGCTCCCTCAAACAGCAGAGCCTCTTGCCGCCAAATCTAGCCGTATAACTGTTTGCTGTAGATGTTCAGTTCCCATGGTTTATGCAAACAAGAGATGGCAACATGTGATTTGTTTGGACATTTGAATTTGAAAGCTTTATTGCATTATATTCCATTTTATGAGGCATTTCCACCATAAAGTGATGCAGGAAAAGGCACAAATTGGTGCATAAAAATTCAGCAGAATGCAG
>NW_019459453.1:0-587 GCF_002814215.2 Seriola lalandi dorsalis | reverse complement strand
TAGGCTATTTGCATTCTGCCTATATCAGCCTTTCCTTATCTCCTCCTCTCTGCGCTCACATATACAGTATTTTTAATACAGCCAAATTTCCAGTACAGCTGTTCTCATTTACATGTTTTTCTATTTCTCTCAGTGACTGAAACAGCTCATTAAGATCAAATGTTAACCAGCAGTCACTTCCAAGCCATTTCCAAGCTGCTGCTCTGCTGCTGCTTTATAACTACAACATTGTCTGACATCACCAAACACGTACTGTAAGTTAATGCCAGCGGCTGTGCTGTAATTTCAGCCACCTATTTGTAAAGTGATCACTCAGAGAGAAAGTTAGAAGCTCATTCATATCAACTGTCAACTGTGACTGTCATCTACGGAAAGTCACTTGGGTTTGTCCGAAAAGTCACTGGATTTGTCACTAGGTGCTTCTTTGGAAAAAAAAAAAAGTCTGTCTTTGAGTTTGAAAAGTCAGGAAATCTAGTGAAAAAGGCGCTACCTTGGCAACACTGCTTGATCGTGCTAAATCATTTTGAAAGAACAACGACCAATGAGGAAACCAAACTCAGTTAACCCTGTCACTCAGTCAGTCAGTC
>NW_019459452.1:0-585 GCF_002814215.2 Seriola lalandi dorsalis | reverse complement strand
TCCTGCAATTATTTTCTTAATCAATTAATTTCCTAATAACAGATAATTTGGTCTTTAAAACGTCAGAAAATAACAAATACATGTCTTCAGATGTCCAAACATATTCAGTTTACAGTCACGAGACCGAGAGAACCATCAGATCCATAAAGTCCAGAAGGTTCTGACCACAGGTCACAGGTTCAAAGGTTCTGATACGACAGCAGCTACAGTACGGTGAGTTAGAGAAACACTGTGACAGCACATCCACACCGTCCACCTGTCCACATCAAGCACCTGTGTTTGTGCTGAGCAGGTAAAATTGTTGTTCTTGTTGTTGTTGTTCTTGTTGTTTACTCCTGAGGAATGAGTTTCCTTATGTGGACGATAAAGCTAAACCTGATCTGACCCGGAGACACAGAGACATGTACTGAGGATTAACTGACATTGTAAATTAAATCTTAAGAATCAGTTTAAATTAATGAAGGAGAGCTGCGTTATTATTTTCTGCTGCATTCACTCAGATGTAATACGTGGCTCCTGCAGGTCTAATTTCAGGTGTCGTGCCGCAGGTGCGATTTCACACCAGGTAACACAAACACACTGCAG
>NW_019459451.1:0-603 GCF_002814215.2 Seriola lalandi dorsalis | reverse complement strand
AGATAAACGTTTTAATCCACCAAAACATCAGAGTCAGAGCTGCTTTAGATGCAGGTCACATACAGGATTTAGCTTGTTTGTATAGATATAGAATTAATAGATTAGTATAAATACACAAATTCAAATATTTCTACAGGTCCAAATGTGTGTAGGCTGGAACTACAGCTTATAGTCTATACTTTTAATAATACAGGATGTTTAACCTCAAAAGGCAACATGAAAACAAACAAACACACTTGATTTAGAGATCTTTGACTTCATATATTATAGCAATTGACATTTGACAATTTACATTAAGTTTTAATTAAATTCAGTGTTGGTTTATTATATTTAATGTTTGCATCAAGGCCTCAACTATTGAAATATATTATTGATATTGCTCCTTCCAGATATACAGTAAATATAGAGTTACCTACCTATTTTGACTTGTCACTGGCTTTCCAGGATTTTGGGGATCAAGCTCAACATCTGTCCCATCACATTGGATCTGTAAATCAGTTATTAAAGAAATTAAAGAAAGAAAGAAAGAAAGCGATTATGGTATCTCTGAAAAAATAATGTAATACTGTAAGAAAGATTATTATTAATGAGATCGATTACTGG
>NW_019459450.1:0-601 GCF_002814215.2 Seriola lalandi dorsalis | reverse complement strand
CTCTCTCTCTCTCTCTCTCTCTCTCTCTCTCTGGTGTTTTCCGCTGCTTCAGGAGGAACTCCAGTCGGTCTCTCTCCTCTGTGACTCGCGGCTGCTGAGGATGGACGCTCGGATCTTCACCCTGCACGTCCTGACGCTCTGCTGCCTCATCCACGGTAAGCTCCACACACACACACACACACACACACACACACACACACACACACACACACACTTCACCTGAATGAATCAGTCCAGTGGTTGAGTTCTGGTTCTGTCTTTAACTCACTGAGCAGCAGATTGAACGGATGAAAGCAACTGAAATATTCAATAGAAATAATAATGATAATAATTATTTATAGAGAATTAAAAAATGAAAAAAAACACCATCTTAGTGATTGATGACAAATTATTTCTAAAACAAAAAGACACAAGATGCAAATGTCAACTCCATATTTTCATGTTACCAACACGTGAAGAAGATTATTAGAATATTAAATAAATCAAAATATGAAATAAAATCTCAATAGACAGAAACAAAACAAAGTCAAGTTTTAGGTGAAAGGTGAAAATTATTTAAGATAAAAGTCTAAAATCTGTAATTAATGTGAAGTGATTCTCT
>NW_019459449.1:0-550 GCF_002814215.2 Seriola lalandi dorsalis | reverse complement strand
TATACTGTAGTTCACTGTACTTTAGTATATTATATCGTACTGTATTGCAGTGTAGATGGATTGAAGTATATTATATAACATAAAATCCAGAGTGAGTGAGTGAGTCATATTCTGGCCCGTGGTCGGCCCTCTGTCGTCCTGCTGCTCAGAATATAAACATGAGGATTTAAAGCAGGTTCATGAATATAAGTCAGATCTCAGAGGACTCCAGATTTTATTGGTGTCTGCCTGGAGACATTGACTGTGTTGTTGTTGTTGTTGTTGTTGTTGTTTGTTTGTTTGTTTGTTTGTTTGTTTGTCGCTTCACTGACTCTGTTTATTTTTCCTCCTGATAATTTAAACCTGGAACCCTCAACCTCACCATCCGTCAGTGTTAACAGGTTATTATATCACCATGACAGGTGTGTGTGTGTGTGTGTGTGTGTGTGTGTGTGTGTGTGTGTGTGTGTGTGTGTTATATAATCTATTTGTCCCTGAGAGTAATTACAGCAGCAGGTGTGGAGCTGAGAGGAGAAACTCACCTTGTTTCTATGTCACACGAGACGGACAC
>NW_019459448.1:0-546 GCF_002814215.2 Seriola lalandi dorsalis | reverse complement strand
ATTTGGTAGAAACATTCACTTGGACTCAAGGATGAAGTAATTATATTTTGGTAGTCAAAGGTCAAAGGTCAAGGTCAGTGTGACCACACAAAACACTTCTTAGCCATTACTCAAGACTTCACACAATATTAAAGACAAAATTTTGCACAAACGGTTCATATTTTATATGAATCTGGATAAACAGGGATGTAATCTGAAACTAGTCTGAGTGGCAGTGAGGCAGACAAACATGAGGCAGTAATTCTACTGTAACATTTACAGCTATCAAACCCTGCTATGGTAAAATATCTGTTTTTTATTCTATTTTGGGTATTGTCTTTATTTCATCAGTGGGTTGAAGTGTTTCAGGGTAGATTTAGCTTCAACAGACAGAAGCTGCCACAGCTGTAAATAAATCCAGCAGAGAAAACATGACTGAAACAGCGATGGAGCGCTTCCTAATCATTTTGCAGTATGATATTTCAGGTAAAATTTCATAGAAACTTCATGAGGTTAATGATGCACCACACAGAATCCACCCTCAGTTCTGAGAAGTTAATGTAGCTT
>NW_019459447.1:0-564 GCF_002814215.2 Seriola lalandi dorsalis | reverse complement strand
TGAAGGAGACACTGATGCAGGAAACATGATCTGAGTGGACAGCTGCTTATTTAACAAAGTGAAACCAAAAAAAATGTATTTAATCATTATCACAGTTTAAAAACAAGTCATTGATCTCTGGCTTGTTAACATATATTCACTCAAAATGCAGAATGGTAGCTTCTATTAGTAAATGTGAATTAAAAGCCAAAAATGTCAAACACACAAAACAGAATGAAAGTAACCAGTAGTGATGTTCACCTACGTATGTGATGGCTGCAAATTGTTTTTCATTTCTGAATTTTGATCCGAAAAATATTTCACTTTTAGTTCACATAAATTATTCTTTCCTCGACTCTTTTTACTCATTTCTTGTTTTACTTCTTTTCTTCTTTTCGTGAGATATTTATCACTTTGTCTTCTCTGTCATCACAGCTGGACGTGTCCAACATTTCTTACAATTAACTACAACTACAAATAAAACCTAAAGCTAATAATTATAGCTTGTTGTTTACGTAGGTGAACATCACTACTGGTTACTTTCATTCTGTTTTGTGTGTTTGACATTTTTGGCTTTTAATTCAC
>NW_019459446.1:0-522 GCF_002814215.2 Seriola lalandi dorsalis | reverse complement strand
GAGACCGAGTGATACTAACTAATGAGATATGCGTTGTTTTAGTGACCATTTAATTACATTTGAGTATCAAACCGACTCCGTCTGTAAAATGCATCAGGTGAAAGAAGATTCTTTGAGTAGGTGTTTGTTAACCTCTCTAATGGTGCAACAACCTCTGCTGGATGAGTTTGTCATAATGCAAAAGAAAGGACTGCGGTCATTTCCAGAACTGGCCGTATCACATTCCTGTGTGTGTGTGTGTGTGTGTGTATGTGTGTGTGTGTGTGTGGTGTTTGTGTGTCGGACGTATTCTCACTTGTCTTGAGAGTAGGAGGTTGTTTTCTCCTCTCTGAATACACCGAATGTGTTTTTAATACTCTCTGTTACTTGAGTACAGACCGTAACCTTGCTCTGTGCCTTGAATTTATCTCCTGACACAAATGGAACGACTTGACTGAATGAGCTGCCTTTGGCTCCTCTCAGACTCTGGACTTCACATTTTTCACTCCTACATAAACCCTCACCACATTTGCAACGCATCTG
>NW_019459445.1:0-584 GCF_002814215.2 Seriola lalandi dorsalis | reverse complement strand
TCTTACCAACAAAGTAGCTCAAAAACAAACCTCAAAATCATACTTTCTCAAACCTGTAAAACCCTCACATTTTCTTACCCTTTCACCAGTGCCACAACAACCTCCCTCTCTCCTCTACAGAGATGAGCTTGTTGTCTTTTAAGAAGAACTGAGTAAAATTGTCAGCCTCATGCACAAATCTTAACTTTACCTGCTTACGTACAATGTTCTTAAAAATAGGCCAGACTGAATGAATTCAATTTTCAAAATGTGCCAAATTCCTCCTTGTCCTAATGGCCCATCTGGCATGGCTTAACAGGAACTTGCACAAGTCTGCATTTTTCACTCTACTTTCCTCCCATACCCCAAACGACAAGAAGACCTCCCAAGAGTCTCTCTCATCCCAAATTAATCCCAATTTTTCACATAAACAATTTCGTAATAACACAAAAAAATCATTTAACTCTGTACATACCTCAAACATATGCAATAGAGTTTCCGGCATTAAACCACATACATCACACTCCCTTTCAATCTCTCTATTTAACTGATGCAATATCACATTTGTAAAGATTTTATTATGTCTTATCTTGAAATCATTATCC
>NW_019459444.1:0-613 GCF_002814215.2 Seriola lalandi dorsalis | reverse complement strand
GGGGGGGGGGGGGGGTTGCTGTCCATCTGGAACATCCTGCCCCACCATCGAGCTGGGACACATCTTCCACATGACCTGTGATAAGTCTTTTGACATTTTGACCTGAATGAGAAGAGTTTTTAAAGACCAAAATGACATTTTTCAACAGTGTTTTTGTTGTGTGTAAATGTATTTGTTTTTTGGTCAGTGTATTTGTGTTTATGATGTGTTTGGTTTTGTATTCTAAAATGAAAATCAATCACATTATTGTAATGAGATGATTTGGCTACTTGTGGCTATATGATGATGAGTCGGGGTCCCCCATGTTTTTTAACGTGACCTCTTTTTCTCTTTTCATTCAATCAAAAACATTAGAGAAGTTTGTACATCAGTGAGTTAGCTAGAATTACTCTAGCTCAGCATGATATTACCTCACAGGGGTCCTGGAAAGGGAAAGAGTTCAAGAAAAATCAGCATAACACTTCTCCAACCCCCTGATGTTGCATAATCAAATCTTTTTGTTGAAAAAATCTTTTTTTATCAAGCCAAAGAAATACAGATATATGTAATGCAAAATCTGAATTATGTTGCCTTTGTTTTATTTTGGTTTCTTTATTATTTAGTTAATTAATTA
>NW_019459443.1:0-461 GCF_002814215.2 Seriola lalandi dorsalis | reverse complement strand
GGGTAAACTGAAATTAACCCTACTCTTGCTTAACAAAAAGGGTTGGTGTAAGTAGAAATTTAATGAGGTCCCCAAAATGGGTCATTTTCTGTAAGTCCCAAGTCCCATAACCATGCAGAAGAAACTATAAAACTACATACTTAAGACATGTAGAAAATGGACAATATCCAAAATTCTAACACCATGCCAGTTTTGTGGACATTGATTAACATCAGTTAAGTCCAAGTCCTGGACCAAGTCATATTTGAATTGGACAAACTTGGGTTCCAATAAGTCACACAGTGTTAGAATTAAATTTGACCAGATTCTGTCAAGTCACTGAAAAATCCATGCTTTGAGTGTGGTGCCAAACACTGCAAATTAGGTTTATTGGCAAAATGTACAAACTAGCAGCTGTTTGCAATAAACAAATCAAACAAGAACAATTTAAATAGCTCAACACAACTAATATTACAAGTGGT
>NW_019459442.1:0-444 GCF_002814215.2 Seriola lalandi dorsalis | reverse complement strand
GTACAGGGTCAGGATTCAGGTTCAGGGTCAGGGTACAGGCACAGGGTCACGGTAGAGGTACCAAGTCAGGGTACAGTTACAGAGTCAGGGTACCTCTAGCCAGACTCTGTACCCGTACCGTGACCCTGACTTGGTAGTTGTACCCCTAACTCGGTACCTGTACCCTGACCCTATACCCTGACCCTCTACCTGTACCCTGACTCGGTACCTGTACCCTGACCCTGTACCTGTACCCTCACCCTGTACTTGTATTGTGACCCTGTACCTGTACCCAGACTAGGTACCTGTACCCTGACCCTGTACTTGTATTGTGACCCTGTACCTGTACCCAGACTAGGTACCTGTACCCTGACCCTGTACTTGTATTGTGACCCTGTACCTGTACCCAGACTAGGTACCTGTACCCTGACCCTGTACTTGTATTGTGACCCTGTACCTGTACCC
>NW_019459441.1:0-583 GCF_002814215.2 Seriola lalandi dorsalis | reverse complement strand
AATGATTGAGGCTTTTCAATCTCGACAATCATTTGAATTAAAAAGATCATTCTTTTATGTGACAAAAACTTCCAAATTTCTATGTTCTATTCTGCTGTTTCAATCCAACAATATTGATTAAATTATTTCCAAAAGTCAAACTGACATACTTTAGCAGTATTAACTGCTGCTCCATATCCAGTGCAAATCCCACAGCCAAGGAGACAGACTTTGTCCAGAGGGGCAGTGGGGTTCAAAAATGTTCACACAAACTTTTAGAATGATGTAAAAAACGTAAGGATTAAATTACTAAAGTACAATGTGTTTGATTAATTTGACTCAGAAAGAACGCAAGTGCATTTCCCAAAATGTTGAGCAATTTAAAACTGACCTGGTAGAAATTCGGTGACTCCAGGCCCGACACTCTCTACGATGCCAGCTGCCTCATGGCCGAGGATGGTTGGGTAGCCGTCTTCATGCATATTCTCCAAAAGGTAGTACAGGTCCGAACGGCACACTGCGGTCGCCACAATCTGCAATGAAGACCGTAACCAAACACTGAAAACACAGCAACGATTAAGGAGACAGACAGATGAGATTATTA
>NW_019459440.1:0-539 GCF_002814215.2 Seriola lalandi dorsalis | reverse complement strand
CCCTTTGTCTGTGTCGGTTCGTCCCTTTTCAGTTCCGGGTTTGTTCACGTCTGTTCGCGTCTGTTCATGTCACGTTCATGCCATGTTCATGTTTGGATTTTGGATTTTTGTTTAATAAACCTGCCTGCACCGTCTCCCATGTGTTAGCTGCATTTGGGTCCTACTTACCTCGCAAAAACCCTGACACACAAAACGCGGGTTTGGCCTTGTGAACGCGATATCTCGAGAATCTTCAAAGGAACTTCCTCAGATTTGATGCAAACGTTCACTTGTTCACAGGGATGAACTCATTAGAGTTTAACGGTCAAAGGTCAAGGTCAGTGTGACCTCACAAAACACTTTTTAGCCATACATCAAGATAACACACAGAAATTATGACAAAAGTTCACACCATTGGTTAAAGTTTTATCTGACTCTGGATAAACAAGGATGTAACCTGGAACTAGTCTGAGTGGCGGAGGGATACGACCAGGAGGAGGTGATTCTAGTTTTAAAATATCTATAGTATTTATTGAAATGCTCATTTCTTGTGTCAGCTC
>NW_019459439.1:0-498 GCF_002814215.2 Seriola lalandi dorsalis | reverse complement strand
TGGGCTCTGGCTGGGCCACTCAAGGACATTCACAGACTTGTCCCGAAGTCACTCTTTCGTTGTCTTGGCTGTGTGCTTAGGGTGGTTGCCCTGTTGGAAGGTAAACCTTTGCCCCAGTCTGAGGTCCTGAGCGCTCTGGAGCAGATTAAAAAGAAAAAAAGGAAATTAATCCATTTTGGAATAAGGCTGTAACAACAAAATGTGGGGAAAGTGAAGGGGTGTGAATACTTTCCGGATGCACTGTATCTCTGAAATACAATAGATGGAGGTCTTGATCAAGACATCATCACTGTGGCTCCTTCACATAGCTTACTATTGATAGTGTTAGTTCATTTTTTTTTTTAAAAACATTTTAAACTAAAATTCTGGCCAGGTCAGGCCCAATCTTACACATTACACCTTTAAATCAAACCAGACACAGACAAACTCCTGTTGTGTGAAACGTGTGCAAGTCTGGACAATGTCTGGACCTGATTCATTGGACATTGTCCATACATG
>NW_019459438.1:0-537 GCF_002814215.2 Seriola lalandi dorsalis | reverse complement strand
ATATTGACGTCTCAAAATTGAAAACACAACATAGTATAGTATAGCAAAAAAAGTGAAAAAACGACATAGTATAGTATGGCAAAAAATCTGAAAAAACAACAAAGTTTGATAAGGCATAAAAACATCAAAAAACGTCATGGTATAATAGGATATAAAGACATCATAGTATATTGAGGCCTGAAAATTTTAAAAAAATGACATAGTATAGTATGGCAAAAACATTGAAAAAAATGACATAGTATAGTATGGCAAAAAATGTGAAAAAACAAAAAAGTTTAATAAGGCATAAAAACATCAAAAAACGTCATAGTATAATAAGATATAAAGACATCATAGTATACTGAAGCCTGAAAATTGAAAAATAGGACATAGTATAGTATGGCAAAAAAAGTGAAAAGACGACATAGTATAGTATGGCAAAAAATCTGAAAAAACAACAAAGTTTAAAAAGGCATAAAAACATAAAAAAACGTCATAGTATAATAAGAAATAAATACGTCATAGTATATTGAGGCCTGAAAATTGAAAAAAATGACA
>NW_019459437.1:0-572 GCF_002814215.2 Seriola lalandi dorsalis | reverse complement strand
AAGCAGCAGCAGAGGAGAGTCCAGATGAGGACGGAGACCAAAGTCATGTTTCTGATGAGGAGGATTTCTGTGTCTTCTGTTGTCATGAAGGACAGCTGTCAGTCATCCAGTCTTCAACTCTCAGGACTATAAACTCTCCCAGAGCACTGGAGCATGGTGCTGCTGATGCAAAGTGGCTCTCTATGGAAATGCTCTGACTGACTCCAGCAGGGACTTGGATCACTCTGATCATGCTGCTTATTGATGGATCAATCAGCTGATCAGAGTATTGATCAGGATGTGTTAATCCTTATTTCCATGTGGTTTAGGTTTCATGTGTTTGAGTAACTTTTACTCTGATTGACTTTTCTTGTATTTTAATGAATTGCTGAAAAAGGTTGATTTTACTTTAAAATGAATAAAGATGGAAAAATTAGGAATCTAAAATTGTTGTGTTGTGTTATCGTCCTTTTTTAAACAAGCAGACAAAATACTAAATCAGAATAATTTTGGTGAGTTGTTGTTTGAGAGGTTTTTGTACGGCGGCTCAATGAGTTTGTGTCACTGTGGAACACGTTTGGTGGAGGAACCAG
>NW_019459436.1:0-565 GCF_002814215.2 Seriola lalandi dorsalis | reverse complement strand
GTCATAGACCAGAAGGTATGAGAGTCGACACAGCTGATTATATCTTACTGAACGACCGATTGATTAAAAAGCTATTTTTTGATATTTTCTATTTCCTATTATTCCCCTTACCTTTGCTTGCCATACATGTTGATTTTGTAGTGATACATCATCCAGTTCAAGTGAATCTGCTGGCTCCTTGATTTCAGACAGAGGAGCAGACAAGTGGAGGCAGTGACCATGAGTTTTGAAATAATACCTACCTAAATTAGCTAGCTAGCTATAGGTAATTAGCTTAACATTAACTCTGGGAATTGGTTGAAAATTCTCTCTTTTATAAAATAAAAATAAAAAGATAAAAGATAAAAAATAAATTTTTAGTATCCTTATATATAATTGTATGAATTAACACTCCTGAAACTTTGTCTGTCAGATGTTTAGGATGTTTTTTAAAGGTCCCATATATTATAAAGGTAGATATCCATGTCTTTTTGATTATAAAGCAGGTCTAGCGCTTATATTAATACTGTGAAATTAATATTATGTGAAATTAAGTATCAAAGTGCTCATTCCACAGGGAAATGCA
>NW_019459435.1:0-572 GCF_002814215.2 Seriola lalandi dorsalis | reverse complement strand
AAGAGCAGGTTTGGCATTTTCTCACAATTTCTGACTGAAAAAGTGTTTAATAAGGCTTTTAATTTATTTGGAACTTCTGTAGGAGATGTTGAGTTAAACTCATGTTACGTTAATAGCAATACAAAAAAGAAAGTACGATAATTATCTCAATAATTCAGAGAAACAGCAGATTTTCTTTTTTACATTTATTTTTTTAAGAAAACTTCTAAAAACAAAAAAAAGACGTTCTGAATTCTAAGGTTATTACCTCGTTAAGAAACTCGTTAAGATAATTAGCTGGAATTTTTTTTTTTTTTAAGAGAACTTTTTAAAACTTCTGAAAAAGAAATTCTGTTTTTCTGAAGAATTTCATCTTCCTCACGTGAATGCATCACACTCCCATAAATCTGGGTGAAGTATTGAGCAAAAACAGTGTAAGAAAGTTTTCATGACCTGACCGACGTATTGATGAACTGAAGTGCAAATTAACATTGTACTGAATTTGATTAAAGTGGAGGAACAGTTGAGTTTGAGTCAAATGAAAACAGGGATGATTAATTAAATTATAACCAAACATAAAACAGGAAAAGCTG
>NW_019459434.1:0-478 GCF_002814215.2 Seriola lalandi dorsalis | reverse complement strand
GAAGACTAATGGAGGATTTAGTTTATCTCAACGCTGATATGGATGTCACCAACTTCACCTCCTCCCTGAGACAGGAAGTGATGATTGGACGTCCATTGTACCTTTTACCTCCTCATATGGTTAAAACTCACTTCCTCTGGGCCACACTGCTGGAGACGCTGCAGTTGTTTGGACTGAGAGAGAGAACAATTGGTCATAATGGGATAAGGTCATTTTAATGAACATTAATTTAACCAACAGTGTGTCTGGTTTACATTTACATCACAATACACCAGGATCAGGTCTGACAATCTTCACTGGTATGATTCTGTTAGTTTTCTGTTTGTGAAGAGTTCACAGATCTCTCACCTGTCCATATTACTGCCCTCTCTGGCCTCAAGTACTACACTGACCAAAAATATAAACACACACACACACACACACACACACACAGTGACAAGATCCTGACGCCTATTGTCATAATAACTTCACACAACCA
>NW_019459433.1:0-528 GCF_002814215.2 Seriola lalandi dorsalis | reverse complement strand
GTGAGAACCAGACGCTGGGTCATAGAGCGAGACAGGATCTAAAAATAAAAGATTATTTATTTAGGTTGAACGCTGGATTCTGCGGACGTCACGTGATCATTAATTAACTTTGTGTCACAATTTCAGTTTCATTATTCATGTTTTCTCCATTGGATCAGTTTATCTCATCTATCATGTAAAGTCTGTAAAGTCAGTTTGGACACGAGAAACTAAATCCTTCTTTACATCTCAGACGTTTAAAGCCTCAGGTTTGGTCTCTTACTCATTTTTAAGTTAGCAATTTCAAAATGAAACACAGATAGTGCTTCTTCAAAACGTACATGTGGACGTGTCTGCAGAAACACATTTCATAATTCACCATCACAGGAAAAGATCTCAGAATCAGATCCAGATCTCCTGTTAATAAATATATATAATAATTTTTTTGGGGGGGTAAAATTTGGGAAAATGAAACATTCAAAGTTTCCACTTGTGTGAACAGAAACAGGAAACAGGAAGAACAATGTTGCCGTGGATTCAGTGACTTTC
>NW_019459432.1:0-498 GCF_002814215.2 Seriola lalandi dorsalis | reverse complement strand
CTGTCAATCCAATTAACCAGCAAGCTGCACACAACTGTCACAGCAGCTACATTCATTCAATCCAAAAGCTGCAATGACTGACAGATATATCTGAAAGTTACCTGAAACTCCAACAGCCTCAAAATGTTCCTCAAGAACTGATATTTTCATGCTGTTGAAAAGTTCAAACATTGCCAATGGGATTTAACATGCAGTCATACAGACTGATATACTTACTTACTGGAAGGTTTGGTGAATTGTGGTTTTCGGTTTAAATGAATCCATGGTGAGGTACACTGGTTTGCTGGGCGTACATTGGATGCTTACAACCAAAGAAGCACCATTTAAACACTGAAGTGCACATTAACTTTGATGCAGACCAGATGCATCTGATATTTGTCAAATAAAAAATTGTCATATACTATGTAGTGGCGCCACCACATATCAAGAGCAGACGATGGTGTTTGGGCATTGTAAACTTTTAAAGGGATGTTCCAAAAAAAACAGATCAACAGGCCG
>NW_019459431.1:0-634 GCF_002814215.2 Seriola lalandi dorsalis | reverse complement strand
AATATACTATGTCGTTTTTATGACTTTTTACGCCTTGCTGTACTATGACTTTTTATGCCTTACTATACTATGAATTTTTATGCCTTAATATACTATGTCGTTTTTATGACTTTTTATGCCTGAATACACTTTTTCGTTTTCATGACTTTTTATGCCTTACTATATTATGACTTTTTTGTGACTTTTTATGCCTTAATATACTATGTCGTTTTTATGACTTTTTATGCCTTACTATACTATGACGTTTTTATGACTTTTTATGCCTTATTATACTGTGACTTTTTTGTGACTTTTTATGCCTTAATATACTATGATGTATTTTTGACATTTAATGCCATACTATACTATGTCGTTTTTTGTCATTTTTCTGCCATACTATACTAAGATCTATTTTGGCATTTCTATGGCTAATTATAGTATTTCGTCTCATTCCAGACCATAGTATAACGTTTTTATAAACTTTGAAGCCTTAATATACTATGATGTATTTTTGACATTTTCTTTTTTAAGTATATTTTTGGGGCTTTTATGCCTTTATTAGGCTGTCCGATGCGGGATTCGAACCGGGGCCAACTGCAGCGAGGACTGTAGCCTCTACACATGGGACGCCTGCTTAGACCACTACGCCACACGA
>NW_019459430.1:0-630 GCF_002814215.2 Seriola lalandi dorsalis | reverse complement strand
CTATACTATGTCGTTTTTATGACTTTTTAGGCCTTACTATACTATGACTTTTTATGCATTACTATACTATGTCATTTTTTTTTACTTTTTATGCCTTACAATACCATGACTTTTTATGCCTTACTATACTATGACGTTTTTATGACTTTTTATTCCTTAATATACCATTACATTTTATTCCTTACTATACTAAGACTTTACATGCCTTACTATACCATGACATTTTATGCCTTACTATACTATGATGTTTTTATGACTTTTTATGCCTTAATATACCATTACATTTTATGCCTTACTATACTATGAAGTTTTTGACATTTTTATGCCGTATTATACTATGACCTTCATATTCCTTACTGTACTATGATGTTTTTATGACTTTTTATGCCTTACTATACTATGACATTTTATGCCTTACTATACTATGACGTTTTTATGATATTTTTATGCCTTACTATACTTTGTCATTTTTATGACTTTTTATGCCTTACAATACCATGACTTTTTATACGTTACTATACTATGACGTTTTTATGACTTTTTGTGCCTTACTATACTATGACTTTTTATGCATTACTATATTATGACGTTTTATGCCTTACTATACTATGTCGTTTTTATGACATTTTA
>NW_019459429.1:0-617 GCF_002814215.2 Seriola lalandi dorsalis | reverse complement strand
AATAGGATGCATCAGTGAGAGTAAATCTGCAGGAATCTTTCACATCAAGTTCAGTTTTGATTAATTATGACATGAATTCACACTGTTGACCCACAAACTGTCTTGATCAGGGTTGTCGTGGTAACGTAAAGTGTGGGTAAATTGTGTGGGTACTTTTCCTCACCTACTCCATCACAGAATGAAAAGGGCTGTCATAAACGAAAGACCCGCCTGTCTCTGTCTCAGAAACACAATCTGCTCTTTAGTGTTTGGAATATGACAGAACTGACTGATGTGGGATTCATTTGTTTAAACTTCACAAATAAATGAACAGTACATAAAATCAGCATTTTGTGTTTCTCAGCTAATCACAACTGAACATATCTGACTATTATCTGTCTACAAACAATAAATTCATACAGTTGTTTTATAGTGTCAGTCTGTATTTAAAGATCTGCCTACTGTTTTATAGCAGGCTTCAATCTTGTGATTTGAATTTGGTTGGATTTAGATTATGTCTTTAATATGTCTTAGACTTAAACAGTTTTCTGTGTTTTCTCTGAGTTTGTAGCCTGCATGTCTCCCTGTCACCGGACTGCTGGGCTGGTTCTTAATCACTTCTTTCTCTTTTTTTTTTT
>NW_019459428.1:0-591 GCF_002814215.2 Seriola lalandi dorsalis | reverse complement strand
GTGTGATATACCTACATTTTTTGAATCTGGACAAGAGGACACCGGGAGAACCGAACACCTGTATAAAACAGTCTTGGATTTGGGAAATTCTTTATCCCATCCAGACTAGATCTAGACCAAAACCACTGAACCTACAGGTCTATGTTACATTAATGCAGCAGTAATAATAATCTAATGCTATGTCAATTCTAGTGCTGTAGCGATTAATCGATTGACAGGAAAATAATCTGCAACTATTTTGATAATCAAGTGATAGTTTCTGAAAATGTGATTGGTATTGATAGTTCCAGCTTCCAGATTTTTCTTGTTTTAACATGATAATAAACTGAGTTTCTTTGGGTTTTGATGGTCGGTTGGACAAAAGATTTTAATATGAAGATATCACCTTGGCCTGTGGAAAGTTATTTTACACTGTTTATTGACGTTTTACACACCAATAAATCGATAAATCGATAAAATAGATTAATCAACAATGAAAATACTCGCTAGTATGCAGTATTTTGACAGTGTGGTATTAGTAATTTTATGTATTTGAGTACTTCCTCCACCACTGCAGGTACACAGACATCTTGGCACATCAGTGGACGCTTG
>NW_019459427.1:0-663 GCF_002814215.2 Seriola lalandi dorsalis | reverse complement strand
ACCTCCATTTAAAATAAAGAACAAGAGACTCTCACGTCTTCACCTGCATGTGTTACGACACGTTATAGATCATAACCTTTATAAATAATCTATGATTCCCTCATGATCAGGCTACAGCTCATCTCTGACGGTCCGAGCAGCTGCTGGTAACACGACACTGTAACTTATGTATGTGCTGAACACGATTATAGATCCAGAGTTATTTTACTTCTATTTTTGACGACGTTCTCGTCCGTTATAGATCGACAGGTCACAGCTCAGGCTCCTCGCACTGAGGCAGGTCACATGTTTACAGCTGCTTTTCTATAATGAGACGCAGAGCGAGGACACGCTCAGCCGAAACCGACCTGCTATTATTTATATGAAGTCACCGTGTGCACAGTTCTTGACAGCTGTTGTTCCAGGAGCAAACATCTGTACCGGTGCACCCAGTGTAGACATCGGTTCTGTTCCTTTACTTTCAGGGTGTAGGTGGTTGTTTATCATCACAGGCTGGAGCAGAGGACACACCTGCTCCGTCACTACCTGTATCTGCAGTGTGGACCATGTTAGGATGAGACATAATTAACCTGCTTATTCAAACATGATTCCTCCACAGCCGTGTGAAGAACAGAACCAGTGAGTGTCAGACAGCAGGACACAGGGGGACACTGTCTGTCTGTC
>NW_019459425.1:0-542 GCF_002814215.2 Seriola lalandi dorsalis | reverse complement strand
AAAAAAAAAAAAAAAACAACTGAAAAAAGCCAAATTTGTTCTTTTACTTCTCTTAATTGCAGTTGACAAAAACAGGTAATTATTTTTTAACTGCATGGAAATTGTTAAATTCAAAGATTTTAAGGGATATGGGTGATTTCAATAAAATAGCCAAATCATACACAAATCTATATTCACTAGTGTGTGTGTGTGTGTGTGTGTGTGTATCTACAGTCTATATCTTGTTCCGCCCTTCCCATAGACCTCCATGCTTAAAAATACTCATCAGAGCACCAGATGTTTATTAATCCACTACTTAAAATAGTCCCCAGCGCACTATTTCCACTTGTTTGAGTAATGTTTGCTAAAGACTAGTGGCCAGCAGTTTGGGATTTTTAAAATTTTAATTATATACTGTATTTGTGATCTGTTGAAAGATTCACCATTTTAATAGGAACCATAGCTTTAGGATTTTAGAATTATTGAGGTTATGAGTCTAAGTCTCTGAACCCCCACATAAATTATGTTATTACATGTAAACTCTCATAATGTTGCAGAGGACA
>NW_019459424.1:0-989 GCF_002814215.2 Seriola lalandi dorsalis | reverse complement strand
AGTAAGGCATAAAAAGATATACTATAGTAAGGCATAAAAATGACATAGTATAGTAAGGCATGAAAACGTCATAATATAGTAACGCACAAAAACTCACAAAAACGACATATTATAGTAAGCCTTAAAAAGTAATAAAAACGACATAGTATAGCAAGGCATGAAAACGACATAATGTAGTAAGGCAAAAAAATGACATATCATAGTAAGGCATAAAAAGTTATAAAAACGACATAGTATAGTGAGGCATAAAAAGTCATGAAAACGACATAGTATAGTAAAGCATAAAAACGACATAGTATAGGAAGGTATAAAAAGTCATAGTATAGTAAGGTATAAAAACAACATAGTATAGTAAGCCTTAAAAAGTCACAAAAATGACATATTATAGTAAGGCATAAAAAGTCATTAAAAAGGACATAGTATAGTAAGGCATTAAAACAACATAGTAGAGTAAGCCTTAAAAAGTGTTAAAATCGTCATAGTATAGTAAGGCGCAAAAACTGACAAAACGACATTGTATAGTAAGGCATTAAAACGACATATTACAGTTAGGCATAAAAAGTCATAAAAAGGAAATAGTATAGTAAGGCATAAAAAGTCATAGTATAGTAGGGCATAAAAATGACATAGTGTTGTAAGGTATAAAAAGCTATAAAAACCACAGTATAGTGAAGCATAAAAAGTCATAGTATAGTAAGGCATAAAAAGTCATAGTATAGCAAGGCATAAAAAGTGTTGAAATCGTCATAGTATAGTAAGATACAAAAAGTCATAAAAACGACATAGTATAGTGAGGCATAAAAAGTCATAAAAACGACATAGTATAGTGAGGCATAAAAAGTCATAGTACAGTAAGGCATAAAAACGACATATTTTGTTAAGGCATAAAAAGTCATAAAAACGACATAGTATAGTGAGGCATAAAAAGTCATAGTATAGTAAGGCATAAAAAGTCATAAAAACGAAATAGTATAGTAAGGCATAAAAAG
>NW_019459422.1:0-587 GCF_002814215.2 Seriola lalandi dorsalis | reverse complement strand
TGACCTTGACCCCACGTTGGAGCTTTGAGCAGGTTTTAGCAGAATATTCAGCCTGACAGAAACACAAACCACAGTTCTTTATATTCAACAGGAAGAGACTGTGCTGGATGTAAAGGGGTTTTGGTTTGAACCCATGAAACTAGAGCTGTGTCCCAGTTCAGGGTCTCATCCTTCAGACGCTGTGTTTGAAGACCGATAGACTGTCCCATCTCAAAGGCTCCTTCAAATGCAGCTTTCTTTTAATTTAATTAAGTTTCCAACATGTGGATCCTTTGTGGTCGAACTTATCCCAAGATTCATTACGCGCCGGTAATGAGCCGCTGCTAACGATGCAACTGTTAAAACCAAGAGAAAAAAGTTACGTGTTGTCAAGGTTGCTAAGCGACAGGAGGTAAGGGCGGGATATGAAGTGAAGGTGTTACATTCACATGCTGCATGTTTAACATATTAAAAATACCTGCGGCATATTTCCATTCCCTTTGTGTCACTGTGAGCTGCAGCAGAAAGAATCAGAAGCATCTGAACCTGCTGCAGGACGAGGACACCATCAGCATGACACACACACACACACACACACACACACACAC
>NW_019459421.1:0-489 GCF_002814215.2 Seriola lalandi dorsalis | reverse complement strand
AACAAAAAATGTTATAAAAAACATAAGGATATAGTAAGGCATAAAGACGTCATAGTATAATAGGGCTTAAAAATGTCATAAAATATCATTGTATAGTAAGGAACAACAAATGTCATAAAAAATGTAATGGTCATAAAAAATGTAAGGTGGTGTAAGGCATAAAAACATAGTACAGTAAGGAACAAAATATGTCATAAAAATGTAATGGTATAGTAAGGTATAAAAAATGTAGGGTGGTGTAAGGCATAAAAACATCATAGTATAGTAGGGCTTAAAAATCATAAAAAAAACGTAAGGATACAGTAAGGCATAAAGACGTCATAGTATAGTAAGTCTTAAAAAACGTAATGGTATAGCAAGGTTATAAAAAATGTAAGGTGGTGTAAGGCATAAAAACATAATATAGTAAGGTATAAAATATGTCATAAAAACGTAATGGTATAATAAGGCATAAATAAAAAATGTCAAAAATATCATAGTATAGTAAGG
>NW_019459420.1:0-559 GCF_002814215.2 Seriola lalandi dorsalis | reverse complement strand
TGCAACCATCCTGTGGACGGAAACATTATAGCAGCGACTGGCGGATTTTTAATCAGCTGGTAATACAAATGTAGGGAATTTGGTTTGACGTTATCAAAGTGTGTCATAAACTGGATACTGGTCTTGGATACAGCCCAAACCCACCAGAGAACTGCACTTGTTGCTCAGACGACGGAACCAGATTAATTTTAAGCAGCTTCGATGAAACAGAAAACCCAGACTGTCATGTCTGACTGTCAATATAGTCATTATATTAATTAAAATTATAATCTGGATAACTTGCACAACATATGTTTTCTATGGATATTGTTGGTGACATTTCCTCTGCTGAGCCTTCACTGTGTCCAGCTGACCGTGTGTTGACTGTGTCCCCTCAGAGTTAAAGGCCCAGCAGGAGCCCATGCTGACCTGTGAGCTGTGCGGCAGGGTGGATTTTGCCTACATCTTCAAAAGGTCTAAGAGGTTCTGTTCTACAGTGTGTGCCAAACGGTAAGGAAAGGCTTCATTAGACTAATTTCCACATTTCACCCTATGGTTGTAATTAGGGCTGTTCCTGGTG
>NW_019459419.1:0-539 GCF_002814215.2 Seriola lalandi dorsalis | reverse complement strand
ACACACACACACACACAGAAGGGAGAAAGAAACAAGCAACGTATGACAGTTCGTTATCAGCTAAAAGTTAGTGAGGACAAATATGAGCTGGGATGAACCTGAGACTACGGAAACCTGCAGGGACGTATTAACAGGTGAGTGGAACTGAAGCTTTGTCTGTTGGAAAACTGAATCTGAAAACACTTTTCAAACAATATGTTTCGAGTTTGGTGATGATGATGATGAAACATGGCTGAAGTATCCAGCTGCTGCAGCGTCTGCTCAAACAGTCAGAGCAGATCTCAGACTGGTTTTACACAGCCAATATTTCAGCTGTAATAGCTCTGTAATGTTGGTAATAAATAGTTGCATAGGAATCCAGGTTAATCATGTTAAGGCAGACAGTAGCTGTGTCCAGATTCAGGGTCTCATCCTTTAGAGGCTTTATTTGAAGACCTATTGCGTCATAGTGGCGCGACTAGTTTCGCCCTGTTTCAAAGGTTCCTTCAAATGCGTCTTTCTTTTCCTGGTGGATCCTTCATGGCCCAACCTATCCCAAG
>NW_019459418.1:0-498 GCF_002814215.2 Seriola lalandi dorsalis | reverse complement strand
CAAAGGCAGATCATGACTGAAATCCTTTTTCAGTAGTGACCTTCAAAACACCTTTTCCACTCATAAACAAAGAGTTTGATACTCTATTTGGATGACTTGAGCCTAAGGTACAATGTCAGTCTGAGTTTGGCCTTTTGTTGCAACAATCCTTTATCCACAGATGAGCTTTGAAGAGGATTGTACACAGGAATTTTGAATTGAGTCATATTGGGATCATATTCCTGTGTGCCTTTTTTTTCATTCATGCAAAAATGCATGAGAGGGTCATGAATCTGTTTGAAACGGGAAATGGGACATTTTTGCCCTCCGTGTCTCTCAATATCAGCAGTCCAAAGATTTTGAGAAACTCCACAGGAGTGATGTCCATCCAAGCGAGGAGAATCTTCGTTTGTGTTGTGGGTGATGGTTTTTACAGTCCTGTCATCAAAAAAAAAGTTTTGAATGTCTCCAGCGGGCTTGTGTTGTTGACTCGAAGAAGTGGTGGCTGCACAACAGGAC
>NW_019459417.1:0-624 GCF_002814215.2 Seriola lalandi dorsalis | reverse complement strand
TAAGGCAATAAAAGGCATAAAAAGAACATAGTATAGTAAAGAATAAAGTCATAAAAACGACATAGTATAGTAAAGCATAAAAAGTCATGAAAATTATAGAGCTTAGTAAGGCCTAAAAAGTGAAAAAAATGGCATAGTTTAGTAAAGCATAAAAAAGGAAGAAAATGGCATATTATAGTGAGGCATATAAAGTGAAGAAAACGACATAGTATAGTAAGGCGTAAAAAGTGAAAAAACAACATAGTATAGTAAGGCATAAAAAGTCATAAAAACGACATAGTATAGTAAGGTGTGAAAAGTGAAAAAAACCGCATAGTATAGTAAGGCATAAAAAGTCATAAAAACTACATTGTATAATAAGGCATAAAAAGTCATAAAAACGTCATAGTACAGTAAGGCATAAAAAGGAAAAAAATGGCATAGTATAGTAAGGCATGAAAATAGAAAAAAATGGCATAGTATAGTAAGGCATAAAAAGTGAAAAAAAAGACATAGTATAGTAAGGCAAAAAAGGGAAGAAAAACGGCATAGTATAGTAAGGCATAAAAAGTGAAAAAAACAGCATAGTATAGTAAGGCCTAAAAAGTGAAAAAAACAACATAGTTTAGTAAGGCATAAAAAAGG
>NW_019459416.1:0-589 GCF_002814215.2 Seriola lalandi dorsalis | reverse complement strand
GTTTCCCTCTCAGACTGACTGAAGTCCAGAAGATGAGTGATGTGGAGGAAGACGAGGACGGAGCAGAGTCTCCTGTACCCAGCTGTCTGTCTATGAAGAGTGACCGGTTAGAAGGAAATCCTCCATGCTTCAGTGATGAACCTGGACCCTCAGACACACAGTAAGTGAACTGTTACAAACCTTTGAACCTCTAAACTGCCGCTGTAACAGTGTTTAATGTGGTTCTCTTTATCAGTGTATTTATAATGACTGCTGAGATTATTAGTTAGTTATTAGTTAGTGAAAGTATCTGAACAAAGAACATTTTTACTTTTTTCTTTTCCATATTTTTTACTGCAGCTGATCGACATGACAGAGATTTAAAGGTTCTGTAAACAATAATACAGCAGCAAACAAATAGTCAGGTAATGGCGGCCTGAACAGAGAACTAAGCCACACGCCTCTGAGCGTGTTGCAATCTGTTCTTTGTTTTGGCAACCGGCCCAGCGGGTGTGGCTGTTAGTGCGTGTTAGTGCATGTACATGTGTGTATTTGCATGTGAGTCCCTCCTGTTAAACCGTTGGCCCTCTCCAGGTTTATAAACACACAG
>NW_019459415.1:0-657 GCF_002814215.2 Seriola lalandi dorsalis | reverse complement strand
AACAATACTATGACTTTTTCATGACTTTTTATGCCTTACTATACTGTAACTTTTTCATGACTTTTCATGCCTTACTATACTATGACCTTTTATACTTTACAATAGTATGACTTTTTTGACTTTTGATGCCTGACTTTACTATGACTTTTTAAACCTTAATGACTTTTTCATGACTTTTTAAACCTTAATATGACGCATTCATGACGTTTTATGCCTTACTATACTATGACTTTTTGTACTTTGGAATAGTATGACTTTTTTGACTTTTTATGCCTTACTTTACTATGACTTTTTTATGACTCTTTATGCCTTACTATACTATGACCTTTTCATGACTTTTTTTGTCTTACCATACTATGACTTTTTCATAACTTTTTATGCCTTACTTTATTATGACTTTTTATGCCTTACTATACTATGACTTTTTCATGACTTTTTATGCCTTATTACACTATGACTTTTTTTATGACTTTTTATGCCTTGCTATACTATGACTTTTTATGCCTTACTATACTATGACTTTTTCATGACTTTTTTCGCCTTACTATATTATGACTTTTTTTTTGCCTTACTATACTATGACATTTTCATGACTTTTTATGCCTTATTACACTATGACTTTTTTATGACTTTAATGCCTTACTATATTATGACTTT
>NW_019459414.1:0-588 GCF_002814215.2 Seriola lalandi dorsalis | reverse complement strand
TCTATGATGTTTTTATGCCTTACTATACTATGACGTTTTTATACCTTACTATACTATGACGTTTTTATGCCTTACTATACTATGACGTTTTTATACCTTACTATACTATGACGTTTTTATACCTTACTATACTATGACGTTTTTATGCCTTACTATATTCTATGACGTTTTTATACCTTACTATACTATGACGTTTTTATACCTTACTATACTATGACGTTTTTATGCCTTACTATACTGTGACGTAAAATTTAACGAAATTTAATGCTGATGTTAATGACCTCCCAAGGTCACCAGAGGTCAGATACAAATTGCCTCCACGTCTGAGAAAAACCTTGGGGTATGTAGATTATATGCTTAAACTTTCATGCTTTAGTCATAAAATGCAAATTTTTTTGCCCATCTGCCCCACTATCAGTGGGGCAGCCATTAAAAATCAACTGTGAGAAGGCACAAATGATGTGCGTGCTTTTATAGCAGCATGCTGTGTTGCTTCACACAGTAACGTTCCTCAACAATCCTGCTTCCACATTAAGTGATCTGCCTCTTATGACAGTGACATATGGTTTTAATTTACTAAATTGTGAC
>NW_019459413.1:0-498 GCF_002814215.2 Seriola lalandi dorsalis | reverse complement strand
TAGCTTCACAAGGCAAATTACCCATGGATATTTACAAGGATGTGGAGGTTGCAAACAAGGGAAAGGTCAGAGTAGTCGGGCAGACATTGTGAATGTTTAATATTGTGCCCTTTTAGATTCTGCCAGACTTGCTTCAGATGTGATCAATCTAACTGAACTTGAACATCAGAACTTGTTTGTGGAATTCATTGCAAAGAATAGAAGACTGATCAGTAGAGGGCAGTATGTTGTGGCTCATTTTCAGTTCAGTGTTATGGTTGAATACACATATGTAATAATAGAAAACACAATGAAGAACAGAGAAGGTGTAATAATACCATTGCCAATTCAGAGACTCACTGCATATAAAAGCAAGATCAGAGTAAACCCAAAGCAGATTTTTTTTTACCCTCTGTATTGTTTGTGAGCCCAGAGGAGGATGAAAACCCTTGACTAAGTAATTCTGCAGTGGCAGGAATCGTAGCATGTGAGCCGTACTGTACCTACAAACCGCCACTG
>NW_019459412.1:0-553 GCF_002814215.2 Seriola lalandi dorsalis | reverse complement strand
GTGTTCCCACTCCTACGCTGTGTGCTCACTGATATCTTACATCATCCCGCCTGTGCTGCAAGACCTTGTCTATGCTGTACTGGTCCTATGTTTGATTAAATGTTACCAAGTCATATGATGAGTGACATACAATGGTGAATGACTGACCTTAGTACGTAACATATATACAGTATAATCAGGATTATGCCTATAAAGCAGGGAGTCATGCATCTGAAATCAAATTATATGACAAATAAACTTTTGACAAAATGTGTTGACTCTCTCCAGTTGCTATATGTAAGTTATCTCTGCTGTCAAACGTGGCTTCTTACCACGAGCAGGTCAGTGTCAGACCGTCCATGGGGAGCGCCTGAGCGCCTGAGAGTCGTTTTGTCTTGCGCCGTGAACAGACAACTTGACCAGTCATAACATAACCATCAGGAATGTGGTGACGGAGGTCTTGCATCACCTCACCTGTCTTGGCTTCACCACTGCTGCGGTTGCAGTGCCATCAATGATAATAATTGTCCCCTGATGATGAGCGATCGGAAAACTGAAGACTTGTAACCAGAAA
>NW_019459411.1:0-478 GCF_002814215.2 Seriola lalandi dorsalis | reverse complement strand
CCAGAGGTAGAATTACCCAATATTTCACCATTTGCTTCTATTTTCTCCTAATTTTCTTATTTTGTGTTTTGATATTGCTTGTGCATGGTCCTCAGAGGATGAACCACAGTGACTTTGTTGATCACCTGACTTTTTGCACTGGTGCGGCCGTGAGGATCACATTCATGGTTTTGAGTGAAATGTCTCAACAACTACTTGATGGATAGCTGTGGTATTTGGCGCAGACATTCATGATCCCCGCAGGATGATCTGTAATCACTGATGTGACTCTTAAAGTTTTAATCTAGTTCCATCCTCATCATCTAAAGATGATCGCATCAGTTTCAGCTGTAAACATTATACCTGTTTAGTATCAGCATGTCTGAGCTCGAAGCAACATCTGCATATGCACAGGACCAGAGAGCTGCAAACATGGTTAAAGACTCGTAGTCCTATTTATTTTGATCTTTTTCCCTTTTAATTTCCTTTTTTTTTTTTT
>NW_019459409.1:0-530 GCF_002814215.2 Seriola lalandi dorsalis | reverse complement strand
CTTTTTTTTTTTGCCTTACTATACTATGACATTTTATGCCTTACTACATACTATGACGTTTTTATGACTATGACTTTTTTTGGCTTACTATTTTATGTCCCTTTTTGGCGTTATATAGCTTATTATACTATGACGTTTTTTTTACTTTTTTTTGCCTTACTATATTATGTCGTTTTTTGGCATTTCATGCCTGACTATACATGAGATGTATGACATTTGTATGACGTTTCTTTTTTTTGTGCCTTACTGTACTATGACCCCAAGACGGTTGGTCTTGGGGAAAGGAGAGTAACATAAAATTAGATGATGAATTTGAGGAGACACATGGTTCAAAATCTTAAAGGTTTATTGCCAAACTGAAACACAATGTAATATCAAGGAGAGCCAAGGCCAAAATAATAGACAGAATAATCCTACTTAGTTTCAGATACATGTTTGCTTTTTTTGTTCTAAAAAAACAAAGGCTACAA
Source organism: Seriola lalandi dorsalis (assembly GCF_002814215.2). NCBI lineage: Eukaryota > Metazoa > Chordata > Actinopteri > Carangiformes > Carangidae > Seriola > Seriola lalandi. Next base: position 60 of record NW_019459409.1, on the reverse strand, counting down.
TACTGACCTCCCTGACAATCTCAAAAAATAGGAGAAAGACTAGATTAAAACAAAATGGCA
>NW_019459408.1:0-575 GCF_002814215.2 Seriola lalandi dorsalis | reverse complement strand
AAGACCAGTCGACACTCGCCATTAGTAGGAAGGATCTGAAAGGGCAGCGGCTCCTAATAAGAGCCTGTGGTCATTATTTATAGTCCACCTCCCAGTAGACTCCAATAGACTGGGTAAACTGGCTTCATACTGTCCAAACAATGACACAGTCCAGAAGGACTTGGACATGTAGAGTTCTCTTTTTGTTCAAACTAATGAAGAATAGTCTCATTTGTTTTTCCAGCCTGTAAGAAGGAGATGGATTTCTCTGGGGGAGGGTGGTTTATTGTGAGAGGGAGCATCACTTCTGAGTGTGTATCCACTTCAAGGATTCAGTGTGGTTTCCAACACCTGAAGCAGCAGTCTGTCTCCTCCACAATAATAAGTGGGTAGAGAAACACATGAGAAAGAAGAGGTTGGTTCATGGAGGAAATGGAGAGTGATGAAATGGAGTGGGTTGATAACAGCAGCAGGAGCACGACTACAGTCCTCTGTCAAGTTAAATATGATAGCTACATGTAGTCTCAGAGTGCTAACACTAAACTGTAGGTCATTTATTTAGCTGATATAACAAAGATGAAGAGCTAAGTATATGC
>NW_019459407.1:0-533 GCF_002814215.2 Seriola lalandi dorsalis | reverse complement strand
TTCCACTTTTTGTGCCTTACTATACTATGACGCTTTTTGACTTTTCATGCCTTATTATATTATGATTTTTTTTTACTTTTTATGTCTTACGATAATATGACATTTTTTACACTTTTTATGTCTTATTATACTATGATGTTTTTTTCACTTTTCATGCCTTTTTATAATATGACGTTTTTTTTCAGTTTTCATGCCTTACTATACTAATAAGTTCTTTTCACTTTTCATGCCTTTTTATAATATGACGTTTTTTTTTAGTTTTCATGCCTTACTATAATGATGTTTTTTTCACTTTTCATGCTTCACTATAATATGACGTTTTTATGACTTTTTATGCCTAAGTATACTATGATTTTTTTTTTTAATTTTCATGCGTTACTATTCTATGAATTTGTTTTCACTTTTTATGCCTTACTATATTATGAAGTTTTTTTCACTTTTCATGCTTCACAATATGACGTTTTCTTCACGTTTTATGCCTTACTATACTATGTCGTTCTTTGACTTTTCATGCCTTATTATATTATGAATTT
>NW_019459406.1:0-498 GCF_002814215.2 Seriola lalandi dorsalis | reverse complement strand
ACTGAGGCCTGGCAGCAGCGGGGGAGCCGCCATGTTGGTTGTAGTCCATCCTGACACCTGGAGGGAAAACAGATGACACAGAGAGCTGTCAATCACACCTGTGAGGAGGTGGCAACAGAAACAAGAGCAGAAGAAGAGTGTGTATAGACCTGTGTGTCCAGGTGGAGGTCTTTGCTGTCTGCTGCCTGCTGAACCCTGCACACACACACACACACACAAAATCATCACCATCATCATCATCTTCATCTTCATCAGTTCAGTCAGCAGTTAAAAGAGTCATGTGCCCCCCCCCCGTAATGAGCTCCTACCTGAGTCAGTGGCACTCGTACTCCGGCCAACAGAGCCAGGGAGCTGCGCTCGGGGCCGGCCGGTCGGCTCAGCTGGTAGTTGACGGGGACGGGGACCCTCAGCAGCTCCGCCACCGCCGCCATCACACCTGCAACATTCTGGAAACACAGTGATGTCACCAGGAGGGAGGGGCTACTCATGACAGTCACC
>NW_019459405.1:0-486 GCF_002814215.2 Seriola lalandi dorsalis | reverse complement strand
AACATCAGCACATACATATGATTTATTAATATCTACCTGTGGTGACTGCCGACCGTTTAGACGTGTAGAACTCCGGTTCCCTCTCCATTCCTCCGTCATCTGTATTCCTTTAGTCCGTAACGGTCCACAGGTCTCAGAAACAACAAGGGATCCTTAGAAAAGTATTCCAGGTTGTGAATATTGTCGTGAGAAGTCCGAAGCAGACGACCGAGCGACGACTCACAAACCAATGGGTGACATCACCCATTGGTTTGTGAACTGCCATTTTGAAGCCTCGAGTTTGGGTTACTGGACATCGCCATCTTGGTTTTTTTGGCTCCAGAAGAAACCATATTAGGATGAGTGGGGGGAGCTGGGGAGGAGGGAGGGGTGGATCTGACCTGTGTCCCCGAGGACACCAAGTACACCCACCCGCATCAGCAACCTGACAGCAACAGGCTCCTGGCTGAGCCGTGCGAAGATGCTGCTAACACGGTTAGCTGTCAC
>NW_019459404.1:0-569 GCF_002814215.2 Seriola lalandi dorsalis | reverse complement strand
ATTCTAAGTGACGACAGCTGATCAACACGTTTTGTACTGCACTGTCTCCAGTAACCAGTGGAGAGTAATGAGGCTGGCAGGGAGCCTGCAGCTCGCTCTGCTTTTGGCCTTGACCTTCAGGGCGGCAGGCCTCAAGATTCCTCTGGAAGGTACGAGTGTCATGATACTTAATAAGTACTTCCCCAATAAATATTGAGTCGATTTATAAGGTTTGATTGACATGGAAGATTAAAATGAAGATAAAAATTAAAATTCCTCTCTCTTTGTTCTGAGAAACATAACATTTGTCAAAAAACATGTTCATGAATATAAGCTTTTAAAATTGTGACTAAAAAATAAAAACTTAAAGTAAATTGTTGCAGCAGAGGTTTCTTTGTTTAGGGCTAAGAATGCTTTGCAATCAAGTCCTGGTGTGCTATTTTAGTTCACTGTCTATCTAAGCACCTTATTTGTCCAGATTATGCAGACTTGTTGGCACACGACTTTGCCAGGTTGCAGAGTTCTCTTCTTCATACAGAGCAGCAGGAAAGAACTAGAAACTTGATGTCAACATTTAACATTTCTGTGAT
>NW_019459403.1:0-489 GCF_002814215.2 Seriola lalandi dorsalis | reverse complement strand
CATGGTTGTCATTCCTACTGATGTCAAAATGTGGTGACATCAATAAAAATAAGTCAGATGGGGCAAAAAAAAAGTCATACAGGCTTTAACAAATGTTAGGGTAAGTTAAACTTAATGTGGACGAGAAAATGAAGATTTAAAAAAAAAAAAAGATTTCCAAACTGTCCTTTGTAAACATCCATCAAAGTTTAAACAGCAGCTTCTCGGGGCAACTGAACTTAGAACCAAGCTTGAAATGCTGGCCAACACTACACCCAAGCTGTCGTTCATTACAATCTTCTTTTAAAACCAGTTTCTGTTTCTTTCCAAATCAGTATCCAACAACCACAGAACACTAAAATAGGACACATCAGGGGATCTTGAGGGAACTCTAAGTGACTCTTATCCATCTTCACATCTCTTTAACATCCAGACTCTAACAACACACTTCCTCAGGGCGTGCCGAAAAGCAAAATCAACTCAAGGACCCTCAGTAAGGACCACATCCTC
>NW_019459402.1:0-548 GCF_002814215.2 Seriola lalandi dorsalis | reverse complement strand
AAAAACGCTGCAGATCCAGACAACAACACTGCAGAGCTCCAGGCCTCTAGGGGGAGCTCTAAGTGGAGCTCCCATAGACTGTAGATAAGCTAATGCTAACACTTGCTACTTATAGCTTAGAGCTCCCCCTAGAGGCCTGACGCTCTTCCATTTAGCTGTCTGGAAACGCAGCGTTTCTTCTGTTGCATTTGTTTTGGCAGTTTGTGTGTTTTTGTTTTTGCATTCTTGACGACTTCATCGACAATTAATTCTGCAATGTTTTCATGTTTAATTGGAATTTGTAAGCCTTTCTATTACTGACTCATTTACCACAATTGTAACCCTCTCGCCACCGGCTCGTGATATGAGGAACGCTTTCAGATATAGTTATTATAACATTCACCTCCTTTTATCTCCAATAATCAATTAAATGGCGAACGGGACATCTCATTGTATAGTTAACATGTCTAGGGTAAACAATGATCCTCACTCTTTTATAACACTCAATGAGAGGCTGAGGGAATAACCCTGGCTTTGACAAATAAATGAATTTACTGCCGGACATATGA
>NW_019459401.1:0-634 GCF_002814215.2 Seriola lalandi dorsalis | reverse complement strand
GGCTCATTAATATTGATTAGTGGACTGATTTACAGACAGTGTGACAGCTCCTTGTGTGATTTTACAGGGATATGAGCACATTTGTGTTAGACAGCTTTTAGAGGCGCTATGAAACCAAGCTTCTTTGGGATGCAAAAATATGTGTGTCTGTTTTACAGTCAGCAGCAGAGACATATCCGGTGATTACAGGTTATACAACATGTTCAGAAAATATGAATACAGCCAAAATAAAACTGATATATTATTGAATTGTATTATGGAATCTACAAAAGAGACGAGTGACTAATTCATATTTTTACATCAACAATGAGATTGTGTAATGTGAAAGGGGTTCCTTTGAATGACGAACCCACGACGATGAAGTTAACTATTGTCTGTCATGTCTTTTCCTTTACTAAAGTTAGCACACTAACCATCTAGCCCTGTCCCGTATCATCACTTTCCGATAGTAGCGCTGCTACTGAGGGCGTCTTATAACCTCTCGCCTTGTAAACGCAACAATGGTCAAAGCTCTTCTTAAACGACAATCACCACAACCTGCTCCTGGCAAGAAACTGCGTTCACTGGAAGAAAAAACGTACAAATAGCCCCATTAAAGTTAAGGTTTAAACCTTATTTTATTTTTAAGGTGCAC
>NW_019459400.1:0-541 GCF_002814215.2 Seriola lalandi dorsalis | reverse complement strand
CTCTCAATCAAAACAATAAGAAAATAACTGGGAATTTGAAATTGTGGGAAATGCGTGGGATCATGGGAGTTGTTGTCTTCACCACCATTACCGTAAGCTCCTATCGATTTGAATCCCTTCAGTGTCAGTGGTTCAGGAAATCAAACGGACCTGGTGATTCTAACTGTTGAAGGAGCAATGTGTAAGATCTGACCAAATCTGGCCAGAATTTTAGTTTTCAATGTTCAAAAAATGAAGTAACACCATCAATAGTATGTGAAGAAGCCACAATGATGATGACATGACCAAGACCTCCATCTATTGTATTTCAGAGATATCTACTGAAATGAGCATGCTAACCAACTATCCGCATGTGCTGTAATACCACCTAGACACACTAGATGCTGTGTGAGTCAGTGTAGCATCTATTCTGACTTCAGTCCCACGGGGAAGAACGGCTTCCTCCTGAGCTTGAAGTTACGCTACAGATCCCGTAACCGTACTGACAAACACTTCAAGTGGCATAAATGTATGATGTTGAGGTTTTAGTGATTTAGTAGAA
>NW_019459399.1:0-519 GCF_002814215.2 Seriola lalandi dorsalis | reverse complement strand
CGGTAGCTCACCCAGTAGAGCGGGTACCATGAAGGCTTAGTCCTAACCGCAGCGGCCCGGGTTCCAATCTGACTCGTGGCCCTTTGCTGGATGTCACCCCCCCTCTCCCTCCCTTACTTTCCTATCTCTCTCTCACTGCAACTGTTGGATTAAAGGCAAAAAAATTGTCCTAAAAATAACTTTAAAAAAAAGAAAGAAACATAAAGCACCAGAGAACGCAGAAATAAGATAAAATCTCTGTCTTACACAATAATAACTGTCAATATGTCATATAGTTTTATGTGAGCCACCTCTTACCCTTTATTAAAGTCCCTCACCGATGGAAAATCAAGTTTTTAGCCTCGTCAACATGTCCATACGGTGTTTTTTAATATAATACAAGACATCATCATTAGAGAAACACCATGGGGCGAAAATGAACCTGAAACCTTGTCAGTACAGAGCGGATGTTTGCATTAGCACAAACACGCTGTGTCAGCCGCTGCCAAGCTAACAAGATAACAAACAACATAAACAAAT
>NW_019459398.1:0-499 GCF_002814215.2 Seriola lalandi dorsalis | reverse complement strand
TAAGAGTTGTGAATTTGACATACCCAAAATCTAAAACATAGGATTCAAGTGCAAAATCATTGAAAGTTGGCTTTTGGGTAAAACTCTGTTGTAGATTCCTATTCCTATTTCCTATGCCACAAATGTCATCTTAAAATTTCAAGTGGCTAATGGAATTTTTCAAATGAATGGCCCCAAAGGAACAAACATACCAATTTTGGTGAGCTGGTGCTGGGAGCCTTGTTCCTCCTTGAAGAGCCAAGAGGGGAGCAGGAGCTGCTGCTCCTGAACTAGCCAAGGAGTGAAGAGAGAGAACAGAGAAGGAGATCTGGTTGTCTGGTGACATCCTGGGACGGGACGCAGCTAGTTGGTTAGCATGCTCATTTAGTATTTATGAAATACAATGGACAGAGGTCTTGGTCATGACATCATCACTGTGGCTCCTTCACATACTATTGATAGTGTAAGTTAATTTTAAGAACATTTTAAACTAAAATTCTGGCCATATCTTACACATTGC
>NW_019459397.1:0-663 GCF_002814215.2 Seriola lalandi dorsalis | reverse complement strand
AAAGTGTTTTTCTGGCAGTAAAAACCTCTGTATTCCTCTGACTGCCCCCCCACAGAGAGGAGCTCTGGAGGGGGCTCTGACTGAGACCAAGAGCCGGTACGCCGCCATGCTGGGGGGTTTCCAGAGGCAGGTGGGGGGTCTGGAGGAGCAGCTGGCCCAGCTCCGGGCCGACCTGGAAGGTCAGGGCGTCCTGTACGCCGAGCTGCTGGACATCAAGACGCGACTGGAGCTGGAGATCGCCGAGTACAGGAGGCTGCTGGACGGAGAGACGGAGAGGTGCGTCCATCCTCCTCCTCATCCCTCCATCTATAGATATATATATATCTAAATCTATATCCATGGAGATGGTCCAGATCTATAGAATCCGTCTATATTTACTCATAGTTACAAACTACTTTTAACAGTTTAATATTAAAACAGATGCTCAACTTCAAATATCCAGTAATACAAGATATTATTAATAATACGTCTGTGAAATGAGCTTTTCTGAAATATTACAGTTTTATTTTAATGCAGGTCTTTTACTTATAATGGAGTATTTTATATTATTTTTACGTAATTAGACTGTAAATATTTTGACCTCCACATCTGCCTTTAAACAACTCTTCCTGTCACAGTGAGACAGTTTCTTCATTTTGGAAAAAAATGAATGATAATAAATCT
>NW_019459396.1:0-574 GCF_002814215.2 Seriola lalandi dorsalis | reverse complement strand
TATCATATGCACGGCTTTATGCTGTAATGGCAGACGGATCTGATTTTTCTCTTTGGGGTAAGATTAATAAAAAAGTGACGTTAAACACGTTAAACACGCCTTGACTACTTGTCCTGTCTTGACTCTGATCTTCTCCATCACCGGTCCTTCTAGACTTCTTGTAGTTGTGCACTACTCTCAGACCTCACAATAGTACAGCATCTCGTCAGTAACGTAATTTACTGTTTTTCTACCTGTCTGTGAAAATTAGGTGATGTCTGCACTGTTTCACCTGCCCTCGCGATTCTCTTCTTCGTGAACCCGCTTTAAAGTAATCGCTGATCGGGAAGTAACTTACTTTGGATGCAAAACAAACAACATCCACCTCACATCCACTACATATCAGGGCGCCGTCGCCTGACACACTCCTGCTGTGGGTTAAAAATAGACGCTCTGTAGAGGAAATTGCAGCTGCTATGCATTGTGCTGATTACGGTACAGTGCCACCAGGTGGGCGCAATACTGCAATTGCAGTTTCAAAAGACAAATCCATTTGAAAATAGTGTTTTCCATAAAGGCATCCGTAAGAATTTGA
>NW_019459395.1:0-592 GCF_002814215.2 Seriola lalandi dorsalis | reverse complement strand
AAATAATGGCCTAAGTCATGTTTTGACAAAAATGTTTTTTTTGCCTAAATCACCCCCTCATGATGCTGGCCACCTCTGGTAAAATCGCCTGAATCCTCAGTTGAGGGGAACATGCAATTCTACCCCCGGTTGTATAATGGCCTATGTCAAAAGTGTGACTCTTTTGTTGAGTTTTTTGTGTTTCCTGAAAAACCTGAAAAAATGACTTAGGCCATTATTTTAAGAGGGTGTCGATAAGATAACAGGGTTTCCTTTTTTTCATTCTAGGGAATAGGCTACAAAAGTTAAAACAGGTATGTGAAGAACATGACATTAATTCGTTACAATGCAAATGAGAACATGACTGCCACTAACACTGATAAAATCAAATAAATGCAAGTTTAGGGGGTATTGCCTAATCTCATTGTCCTATTTGTGCTAAGTGTAAATGTATGTTGACGTCTGTGTAAACGCTGCTGAATTGTGTTCATTTTTTAGACAGTTTGTTTATTTTGAAGAAAAACTGTCTTCAAAATAAAGAAGTAAAATAAACAGTAAATTCCCCCTCAAAAGTTTGTGAAATTTTTTGCATCGAAGCGAACCTCTTCCACAT
>NW_019459394.1:0-572 GCF_002814215.2 Seriola lalandi dorsalis | reverse complement strand
TTCAGTAAAGTTCTGCATGACTTGCTCTCATTCTCTGGAATTTGATTTCTTCCTGCAGAGCCATGATGATGCAGGATGACAGTTGCCCAAACCGTCCAGTCAGTGTCAGTGCATATAACTTCATACTTGCAGCTCTTGGGTTGTGTAAACAGACCAGAACTTTGAACCAAACCATAAACCAGACTACAAGTGTGAAAGTGTCCTTGTGTTCCTCTGGGTGTTTTCACTCCTAACCTGTTTGGATCAGTTAAAACTAACCTGAAAGCTGTCAGCTGAGCTCTGGTGCAGATAAAACAACCAGACCAGTTGTGCTCTGAAAGGAAATGAGCCAAACAGTATTTTTTGACAGTATGTGATGTTTGCATGAATTCAAAACCTAAAATACTATTAGATTTTTTTGCCAATTGAATGAACTGTTCAAGAAGCAATTTTAAAGGAGCTATTTGCAAGTTTTTCTATTGCTAAGTAGCCAGCATTAGCATTAACAGCTGTTTACTTACCAGTCTTGACGAGAGCTTCAGCCACTGTTGCATTCACAATACAAGAGGCTACAATATGCCCTCTGTGCAGCA
>NW_019459392.1:0-619 GCF_002814215.2 Seriola lalandi dorsalis | reverse complement strand
TGTGTGTGTGTGTTTGTTCAGGGTTGTTACCACCGGCCCCCGGCAGCGGCATGGTGATGCTGCAAATGACAGCGGGCCCCTGCCAGCAGCCCCGGGCCCCCTCCCCCTGCCAGCGGAAACAGCCCAGCTATAAACACCCCGGGCCCGAGAACCAGCGCAGCCGCAGGCCCGCTGAGCTCCCTCCGCCTCCGGACAACACCCAGGTACAAACGCTGCCCGAGTGCGTCCACGGGGAGACAATGGGTTAAAAGTAGTAGTAGTGTGTGTTGTGTAAAAACATTGATATAGCGATTTCCAAATAATGTTAAAACGAATTATAAATGTGCCCCAGGTAGTGTTTGCCACAGAAGATAACGCAGCACATGGCGGAAAGTTAAGACGAGGAAGCAGTTTTTAAAGCCGGTTCAGTTTGGTTGGTCCCCCTTGAGCCAGAGCAGCCTCCCTGCAGCCAGGCAGGTTAAGTGTCGTAGCAAATAGGCTCCGCAAATGAAGTCAACGCTGCCGTAACCTGGAAATGAGGAGAAAATAGTCCTCAGCATTAGGGTGTAATGGTACATTAGAGGGACTAATGTGGAGGGAATGGTACATTAATGCAACAACTTGAACGACAAAATGACTT
>NW_019459391.1:0-568 GCF_002814215.2 Seriola lalandi dorsalis | reverse complement strand
AAATAAAGTGTAATGGAGTGCAATGCACCAGGGTTGCACTTATTAGCTGATCGGCATCAGCTGCTTCATTAATGCTCCACAATCACCGGCTCATTCTCAGCTGTGTGGCCGTGTCAGCTGACGAGTAACATCCAATCACGTTCGCGCAGACACACAGAGAGCAGCTGCTGCGACCTCACGCCTCTGATGTTCGCCAAGTTGTGATCGGAAACACACGATTAGTCGTGCCTGAGGCGGCGCGAAGCAGATGAAGACGCTTCCACTCGAGCTGACGATGCTTCGCCTCGAGTGAAATGTTTACACTTTTATCAGTGAGTTCATGAGTCTGATTAACAAACAGGTCGGAGGGAGAAGAGGGGAAATTACTTCTGAGCGCATCCATCGCTAGCTAGCACACAGCTAATGTACAGTTAGCATATACGTCGTTTGAAAATTTGCTTTGCAGTGAAGATTTGCAAAGAAGTTTATTACTTTCTGTGTATTTTGCATTTGTTATGTCTCGTCCCGACTCTTTGGTTTGAGCTGCAGCCACATGCACCTGCACCTGCACCTGCACCTGTGTATGAAG
>NW_019459390.1:0-548 GCF_002814215.2 Seriola lalandi dorsalis | reverse complement strand
CATATATCATATAGTCATATAGACATACAGTCTCATAGTCAGCTGACCACTGTAGTTGTCAACAAATGTTACTCAAACAGGAGGAAATAGTGCATTTGTTTGGGACTATTTTCAGTGGCGGATTAATTCACATTTGGTGCTGTGGTTGAGTATAAGTAGTCACCACTTTTTAAAATGTTATATTAGTTTTTTTACCCATAATTCCAAGTTGATAATTTAGGTTAATTATAAATCAGATTAAACCAGCTTGATGAATTCATTTTGCATTTACAAAGAGCAGCACACAATTCATGCTGACCGGTGCCGCACCACGGCGGTCTGCATGTAACATGGTGGATCTATGAGGCCTCTTTCAACAGAGTTCAGCTTTGTTTCAACAGGAGACTCGGTCATCTGTGCATTTTGCTGTGAAACTATATCCAAGAGAAGAGTTGAGAGAAACAGCTGCCCGGAAACTTTAAATATCAAAACCAAGCAAACAGCTGAATGTATTAATAATGGGCTCAAACAAGCAACAACGCCGGTATTGTCCTTTAAATAAACACATT
>NW_019459389.1:0-557 GCF_002814215.2 Seriola lalandi dorsalis | reverse complement strand
TAAATAATAATGTAGGTTATGTATCTCATTTCAATCCACTGTAACGGTAAGGCATCTGTAGCGTTTCTGTGACAACATTTTTTGCCAGCAGACACAGATCAAGATCTTCCCAAGAAGAACGACAGCATCAGCCCTAGAAGCAAAACAACATCTGTTTAAGTTCAAGTGACAAAGCCTTCTAGCAGCTGCAGTAACTATGATGGGAGCAAAGAAGGAAGTCAGATGATGGTATTACAGAGCAACAGAGTCAGAGCAGGGAGTAGGTCTATGGAGTTATAGTAGTGCCATACAAAAAAGAATATGGGAAAATGGGAAGTTATCTGTTATTTCATTTTTTTCTCCGGATGTCATGTCTGGGGCTCCACACTTGCCTTTTCAAGGTTGCCCCACACAACCTCATCATTGCTGTATCGGTCAGCACAGATATTTGCTATCATATAGTTTTACAGTTACTTCTCAGTTAAATATTCAAAGGTCTACTCCTGTCTTCAAGCTTTCATGGCTGTGTTTAGCTAGTTGCATACCTGTGCATCTATGTGCATAGCGAGGACGGATGA
>NW_019459388.1:0-495 GCF_002814215.2 Seriola lalandi dorsalis | reverse complement strand
TATAGTAAGGAAGAAAAAATCATAAAAACGTCATACTTTAGTAATGCATAAAAAGTCATGGTATAGTAAGGCAGAAGAAGTCATAAAAACATCATAGTATAGTAAGACATAAAAAGTCATAAAAATATTGTATAGTAAGGCATGAAAAGTCATAAAAATATCATAGTATACGAAGGCATAATAATTCGTAGTATAATTACGCATAAAAAGTCATTAAAGCGTCATAGTATAGTAAGGCATAAAACATCATAGTATATTAAGGCAGAAAAAATCATAAAAAGGTCTTAGTATAGTAAGGCATAAAAAGTCATAAAAAGGTCTTAGTATAGTAAGGCATAAAATGTCATAAAAACATAGTATAGTAAGGCATAAAAAGTCATAAAAACGACAGGATAGTAAGGCATAAAAACGTCTTAAAAACATCATAGTATAGTAAGGCATAAAAAGTCATAGTATAGTAAGGCATAAAAAGTCATAGTATAAAAAGTCATAAAA
>NW_019459387.1:0-587 GCF_002814215.2 Seriola lalandi dorsalis | reverse complement strand
TTACATTCAGGTCTAATCATGCATCTTATTATAAATGTTGACACTATCGTCAAGGTCTGTAGATATAGGTAATGTGTCTCAACAATTATCATAGTCAAATATGAAGTCATTCTTTGCATGATTTCAACAAAGCCAAGCAGGTGTTGTTTGTCTGTACAGAATTGTTCTCAAATTCAGGGCTGCAACTGACAATTATTTCCATTATTGATTAATCTGTTGAATACTAATAGGAAATAGGAAATCTTCTGGAACCAGCACGAATTGTTGTTTATTCATTTTCTGTCAAAAACCTAATTATTTCATCTGCAAATGTTAATTGTTGTCTGATAAATAATGAATAAAAGTGTCAATTAATAGCCAGTAGTTATAGGTTATATCTAACCAGGTCGTAGTGACCTGAGTGTTGTTTGTACTAATGTGTGTACAGTCATTAAATCAACAGGCTCTTTTGCCATTTACAATTCACAACTTTGTCAAAGTAGATTTCTGTAATATTTTATCGACTCATTAGACATGATATATACACACGGAAAGACTGCCACAACTGGCAGATTCACCAGTGATAACCAAATTAGCAGCATTTGCCT
>NW_019459386.1:0-588 GCF_002814215.2 Seriola lalandi dorsalis | reverse complement strand
GTACTGTTTGAAAACAAGTTAGCTGTATCAACCTAAAAAATGATGACATGTAAAATCTGGGGCAAATTTGGGGAAAAATCTGGATCAACTTTGAAGTTAGTCGAGACAAGTCAAGTTGCAAATCTTCATTAAAAAATTTCACTTCTTCAACATCTCTAAATACTGACTGCGATGGGGGATGGGTCAGGGAAGAACCCATTCAAGTTTTAGGATCCAGGTAAGGAAGGCAGATCCAGATAGGACACTTCTCAGGAAATAATGTTTGGTTTTGGATGTAAAAAATAAGACATATTTATGGTGTTGAGATCTATGAGTTGAGCAGTTTGGTGCAGATCCAAATAACAATCTGAATCTGGCAGAAGAAATCAACAGTAAACAACAGTACATGCAGCACCAGCAGCATTTAGGAACAATTACATCTGTGTTTCAGTCAACATGCAACTAATAAAATCACACAATAACACCAGCACGGCTACGACATAACAATGAGACGATTCATACAGCTCTAGAGCTGATGTCATCATTTCACTTAACAGGTAATAAAACCATACATAAAAACAATAAATAAATGAAGCTACAGAATAGAAG
>NW_019459385.1:0-526 GCF_002814215.2 Seriola lalandi dorsalis | reverse complement strand
AAGGTGTTTATTGTTTTACTCTCTCAGGGAGCATTGAATGGTCCTTGAGGAGCTTCCAGAGATAGGGGTTTCCAGGAGTCACCGACAGGGACACTGACGGGCTTCCAGGAGTGTTTGTGGGTTTCAGGGCTCCTTCAGTGGTTTCTAGTCCATCCTCGATGGTTTCCAGTTGCTTTTGAGGGGATTTCCATACGTCCTCCACAGTGGTCCAGTGCTCCTTGAGGGGATTCTGGAAGTCCAAAATGGGGATCAAGGATTTCAAGTTTGCGTGGAGGTAGAGATACCTTAAAGGGTTTATGAGGTCCTTAAAGTGCTTGCTTCCAGTAGTCTGAATGGGTTTTGGGCTTGGAGCAGTATGTGAGGGGGGTGGGGGAGATTGGGATCCTTGATGGCACCAACCAACAATAAACAAGCAAAAGGTCAAACAGGCGGAAAGAAAACCAGTTCACACTCTGGAAGAGGACACGATATAAAACCATAATGATTAAATCATATTCACCTCGACTGTTAATAGAATAGAATAGAA
>NW_019459384.1:0-586 GCF_002814215.2 Seriola lalandi dorsalis | reverse complement strand
ACACTTTAGTAAATGCACAAATGTCATATATATATATACATGTATATGTCCCTATATCAAGATTGATGTTGCTATATATGTAACCTATAAGAGGATATATTATTATCACATGAATACATCCTCTGAATAGCCTATATGAAGATTAGAAGTTAATAACATATATTAAATAACTATACTAAAATTAGTATATGTACATATATTAAATATAACTTGATGAATTGAATGAATGAATGAAATACATTTTTATATAGTATAACATGTCGCGAGCATATACTGTATGTTAATGATACATATTACATTTATATATGTAAGTTTATTAGAACAACACATATAAAAGATGTATATGCATATATTTTTTTTCTTATCAATTTCTAATTTTAAACATGTTTATCTTCACATACTGGTAAAGTGGTCTCAGACTTTTGGACTTTACTGTATATAATATGAACATATATTGACAGGCTTTGGGATGGATATATATTTACATTACATGTCTACAATATAAGCATACACACATAAACATACATATTTGTATGGGCTAGACATATATGTCAATGTATGAAATTGTTCCAATTTCTAATAGGAT
>NW_019459383.1:0-457 GCF_002814215.2 Seriola lalandi dorsalis | reverse complement strand
GAATGTTAAAGATGGAGACACGTTGAATAATTTACAGCTGCAGTGAAAAGGGACGCTCACAACAAACTGTAGAGAGACGACCGTTGTCTACTTCCTGTCTAACTTACTTTAAACATAATGGACCTGTCTGAGCTGCAGTTCATATTAGAGCCACTCTCATAATCTATACTGCAGGTTTGAAGATGCACATTAGTGAATATCTAAGTGCACTTGAGTCTCAGGAAAGAACATTTTCATCTTCTCTAAATCTCTGCTGGTTTGATCTGACGAATGTTTCCAGTCTGATTCACAAAACTTCTTTAAACTTAACTTCTTTTAACTTTAAACTTCTCAAACTTCTCCTGTAAAGCGCTTTTTGAACGTGATGAATGACGCCTGTTCACGAGGAGGTGCTTGTTCGTACGATTTTATCTTTAGCACAATCACTGACCCTGAAAAAAAAATGTCACCAAAGAGT
>NW_019459382.1:0-559 GCF_002814215.2 Seriola lalandi dorsalis | reverse complement strand
AGTTACAACCTTCAAACAAACATTTTTGAATCACTTTTATTTTCTCTTCGCTTGTGGATTCATGTTTTACAGATTTTTGAGACAAACCTGCCGGTCTGAACGAAAATCGACATGTTTCGGGAAAACAAGTGATCGCCAGCTGCCGCCGCCATTTCCGCTTTTCAAAACAAGAGCACGCAGTCTTCTTTAAAGCTGTTTTATTTCCTCAAATAAGTAACGTGCGCTACGTCAACGGTTGTTAGATATGAAGTGACAGAACCTGTTTAAGGTGTTTGATAGTTTGGCTTTTGGTGTTGATATTTGTTTTGTTAAGAAATTACATATTACAATTTTATTGTTCATTGTTAATAAGCAGGCTAAGCTAACGTTAACTGCTTAACCGAAACCCGTTGCCAGGGTGACAGTAAACAGTCATGTTGCAGACTGAGGGAGTGAAAGGTTCTGACATCCCATACTGATGAAGACTGATTGTAAATAAACCACATTTCATACCCATACAACCTGTAAAGAGATACCTGCTGTCATTTCTTTACCACTGAGATTATTGTAATCATTCAGT
>NW_019459381.1:0-540 GCF_002814215.2 Seriola lalandi dorsalis | reverse complement strand
GGGCATTCTTAAAGCTGGCTAGATCTTCTGTGTTTTTGAGGTGCTCCCAGTCTCTGAAATGACAGCCACACACTGTGTCACAACTCGTTGAAGTTGGCTCAAATTCTTCCCAAGCCCTGGTGGCTCTGAGGCAGGACCAGGTCCAGGTGATGGATAGTGACCGCTCAGCAGTAAATGAGTCAGCCTATAATACCCAAATGAAATTACTAAATTACAACTAAACACTCAACTCGGGCTCAGTGTATCTGCTATAAAGGATTTGCTTAAAGTAAGGAATAATTCATATTTGACTTAAAAGGACAGAACTGATAGTTTGGTTTTTCTAGGCTTATGTCACATTTCTAGATTTCTATTATCATTGTACCACCCAATTATGACCCACCCATGACAATATTTCTGGCTTTGCTACTGATTTATACACGTTTTTCACATTTGTTTCCTCCAGGGGTGAAAAGATGATGGGGTCAGTTCATACTGATGTACAAATCTGAAGGAATTTAGCCTATTGTGAGCTATTAATTTGTCCATATATGACATTTT
>NW_019459380.1:0-527 GCF_002814215.2 Seriola lalandi dorsalis | reverse complement strand
GGGGGTCTGTCCATGATGGTGCTTTGTTCATGTTGTCGGCTTCAGATAAGAGCTGCAGTGATGGAGCTGCGAGCGTCTTCACTGCCTTTAAAAAAAACACGGATGTTCAGTCTGGGCTGGACGTCTGTCCGTCTGCGTTAGTTACAAGGTGACGCCGTTTCACCATCAGGAGGCCAATCCCGAGCCGCGCACCTGTCCTGTCATTACCTGTCCTCCATCACTGTAATCACCTGTGTGTGGAGGGAGGAGTCAGAACCTCAGAGTGAAGATAAAGAGACCGGAGAAGATTCACACACACACACACACACTGTCCAGAGGCTTCACATCAGCTCTGCATGTACTACACACACACACACACACACACACACACACACACACTGAGCATATAGGCAGAGTGCTTGTGGCTGTCACAGGATCGACTAGCTGTCATACTCAGACTGCAGGTTTCTGAGGAAGAAACAAATTCACATCTGACTTTATTAAGAGACTTCACAGCAGCAGTTAGTCCCTGTGTGTGTGTGTGTGTG
>NW_019459379.1:0-499 GCF_002814215.2 Seriola lalandi dorsalis | reverse complement strand
GTGCTTTCTACTCAGCAGATCTACAGCTTTATGTGAACATTTTCTTGGTCTTCCGGATTCTGTTTTGACTTGTGAATGAAATTTTGAGCAGAAATTTCAAGCTAGATGTGTTTTTAAATCTTTTTATTGCTTCTTCTGCTTTGTAGCATCAATTAGCTTCATTTCAGTTCCTCGGTCAGGGGCTTGGAGGACCCCATGTTTGTTGAGCAAGTTGCCAAGTTGCCAGCAACAACCTGCTTTACAAGACCTAACAAGTTGATCCTTAATGAATTCATGGAGGTCTCCATTTTTTACAAAGGTGTCCAAACATCCAAACATCAGTTGTTTTTGTGGTTTAGATTTATTGTAGATTGTTGTAGATTGAATTTTAAATTGGTAGAACTGCCGTTTTTATCTGCACTCAATAACCCATAATAAAACAGTCACAAAAAAGTCACATCTCTTCAGATTGTGGTCAGGTGTCTCCTGTTTGCTTTAATTATCTCTGACATGTGTCTAG
>NW_019459378.1:0-598 GCF_002814215.2 Seriola lalandi dorsalis | reverse complement strand
TTGGAACAGTTTACCTCTTTTAATTGTCGCCCCTCCATCAACATTTTTAAGACTAAACTTAAAACCCACGTGTTTTCTTTGAATTTTGAGAGTCTCTAAGGTTTTATCTTTCACTTTTATCCCTTATGTTTTAATTTTAAACTGTTCCCTTCAACTTTCATTGTTTCTTACTGAACATACTGATCACTGGATCAATGTAACTACAAACCTTTCTCCATATTTTAACATCCTTACCAGGTGAGCAACAATAAAACATAACTGATAATAAGAACAATAGTTCAACCATCATTCCCCATGTGTGACAGAAAAGGACAACAGAAATATTTCCATCCATCATCCATCATCCATCAATCATCATCCATCAATCATCAATCCATCATCCATCATCCATCATCCATCATCCATCAATCATCAATCCATCATCCATCATCCATCATCCATCATCCATCATCCATCATCCATCAATCATCAATCCATCATCCATCATCCATCATCCATCATCCATCAATCATCAATCCATCATCCATCATCCATCATCCATCATCCATCATCCATCATCCATCATCCATCATCCATCAATCATCAATCCATCATCCAT
>NW_019459377.1:0-555 GCF_002814215.2 Seriola lalandi dorsalis | reverse complement strand
CTAGCTGGTTAGCATGCTAACTTCAGTAGAAGAGAAGAAGTGATAGAAATAGAAGCAAAAGGTTGTTTTCCACTTCTGGAGACAGCTGATGGTGAGTAAAGGAGTGTTTGATGTTGAACTCACGTTTCTTCTTCACTGGTAAGTAAACATTTGCTAACACTTACATTAATGTAGCAACAGCAAAACCTAAAAATAGCTCCTTTAAAATGGCTGACTCACTGCAAAGAAAACACCATAGAAAACAGCAAAGACACATGTTGACTGTGTGATTTTCGTCTTCAGCTTCTATGTTGCTAGTTCAGAGATTGTTGGTGTTTTAGCCAATGGGCTTCTGAAAATGCTAAAAGTCATGGGAGGCGGAAAGGGAGGAGAATGCTGCCTGGAATTGCCACCCAACGGCAGGCTTATACCTACAGCCTACATCATCATCACAGACTAGGATATCTCAGACTTGGCCATAATGAAGTCTGAACTTAGCCTGATAATCAGACTGAATTCTCATGAATTGATCCCATCAGCCTGACAGTGTTCACATTTGCCCTAGTAGTATTAGTA
>NW_019459376.1:0-545 GCF_002814215.2 Seriola lalandi dorsalis | reverse complement strand
TAATAATTTAATGGCCTGCAGGTAAGTTACACAAATTGAAAAACGCATAGGTCCAGTTGGATGGAGGCTCAAAAATTTACTACCTCGTCAGATGACGTTTACTACTTTTTACTACTTTTTACTGGCCTTAATTTGGCTTAATTTAATTTACTACCTTTCACTACTTTTTACAACCCCGCGGCCACCCTGTAACCTCAATAACATGAACATTATTATCTTATTACTGTGAAGCTGCAGCACCTTCATCACGTGTCGCTCTCTCAACATCACAATATGAAAGAATTAGAGATGAGAGGGT
Source organism: Seriola lalandi dorsalis (assembly GCF_002814215.2). NCBI lineage: Eukaryota > Metazoa > Chordata > Actinopteri > Carangiformes > Carangidae > Seriola > Seriola lalandi. The sequence goes on along the minus strand of NW_019459376.1, from coordinate 247 downwards.
CGTTAGTGCTTCGTCTGTAATAATCTCCAGCAGGAAATTCAGGCTCTCGGGCTTCAGCTCGTGTAAATGATCATTACAACCATCAACTTTCATTACACACAACTCATTTGTGCAGAGACACACAAAACCACAGCCCACTCGCACGCTAACGCTGTGCCTGCTGTAATGCTGCGGGGGATGACACTGATGTGGCCACACACACACACACACACACACACACACACACACACACACACACACACACACA
>NW_019459375.1:0-539 GCF_002814215.2 Seriola lalandi dorsalis | reverse complement strand
GCTGGAGACGTCCTGTCCTGTGTCACTGAAGAGCGTCGCTGAATCTCTGATTTTTAAAGGTAAACTGCTTTATGGGTTTCTACTGGTTTGAATCCCCTGGTGTGTTTGTTATGGAGAGGAGGACACCTCTGTGGATAATACAGCTGCTGGTAAAAACCTGCTGAACGTCTGGTTCATAAGTTATCAGAGAAACAATCAGAGCAAAGGTTAGCATCACTCTCAGCTCCAACTCTGCCCTGACGTCTCTGTCCTCTGTACAGCGTCAGTGAAATTCTGACTTTAAATGTCAAACTGCTTTATTCAGTGTTTTTAACGGCTAGAATCACCTGTTTGATTTCCTGAACCACTGACACTGAAGGATTCCAAACTGGGAGGAGACAACAACTCCCATGATCCCACACTATTTCATGACGTCACCCAACACCTTCTTTTGTCGTTTTGATTGAGAGACCCCTAGATGCAGAAGTTACAGACTGTGTGTCTAAACTAAAATGGTAAACATGAACTGTTTAATGTCAACAGTTAGCATTGTCTTTGCA
>NW_019459374.1:0-600 GCF_002814215.2 Seriola lalandi dorsalis | reverse complement strand
AATCTTCACAAAACAATGTTTGACAAGTTTTAAAGGATGAATAGAAACGTATATTAGCAAAAAATCGGATGCAGGTTAACCTGTGTAAATGAATAGATAAATAAATAGAGAAGATATTTTTTCCAGTGACGGTCACACAACCTCTTTATTTTAGGCTAATACTATATTAGTTAATTTAAAGAAATCCAAACTACTATATTAACAAAGGAAATGGAATATATAAAATATAATGTAAAACAGAATGTTGCAGCTTTAAGTTAACATGACAACATGAAGACACTTAAATAGCTAAGACAATGATTAGCTACTTACTGTAGTAAGGCCGACATGTCAAATGGTTGGCTTTATCTTTATTTTTCTTAGTCTTCATAACACACCTGTTCCAAGTATTTTAAATTTTAATCACTTTCTCAGCTAAAATGTCACTGGTATTTATCCATAACTATGTTACTCCCTACATGTTTATGTGCTAAGGAACAGTAAAAATGACTACTTATTGCCTCCTTGAAAAGTGACGTAAGGTGTTTTCACACTTAGTCCCTTTCAGTGAATAGTCATTATTGTGATTCGCTTCAAGTTTGTGCTGCAGTTCACTTAACC
>NW_019459373.1:0-604 GCF_002814215.2 Seriola lalandi dorsalis | reverse complement strand
AAACCTGACAAGAGGCCACCGCCGATGAAAGAATGTCAAAATAAATCAGAAATCTTCCCTTCTCACCTTCACGGGAAAAGGCTTATTGCTTATCTTTCCCTCCTGAAGGTGCAGAGGTAACAAAATCTTTACAGAGGCGGCGCTCGGCGGAAGAGTTCACTCTTTACTCTGTAACCTCAGACGCCCTCGGCAGCTCGCACACCAACAAACCGACAACAGTGTGACTGCAGCAGAGAGAGAGAGAGAGAGAGAAAAAACAGAAGGAGAGAGAGAGAGAGAGAGAGAGAAAAAACAGAAGGAGAGAGAGAGAGAGAGAGAGATAAAAAACAGAAGGAGAGAGAGAGAGAGAGAGAAGAAGTCCTCCGGGTGTCAAGCGCTCTCTCATGATATAATTAGTTGCCCCCGTTCCCTCCATGTCATACCAGGTACAGACACTGTCACTCAAACCGACTGTGGGCGTCAGTTCTGAAAAACCACCGAGATAATTAACCTGCCACCCGGGCAGGACCGGGAGCGAGAGGCGCCGCACACCTCACTTTACCCCCCTTCACCTCCTGTGGAAGCAGACGCCGGATTGGATGTCAGGAGGAATCACAGAGCGTCA
>NW_019459372.1:0-627 GCF_002814215.2 Seriola lalandi dorsalis | reverse complement strand
AAAAAAAAAGAGATTAGAATAAAGCTGTAATGTCATGATTATTTTATTAATAGAATATATTATTACATTTATATTTGGAGTTTTTCTCTCAATGTTGTGACTTTTGTTTTCATATTAGAATAGAAAATAGTTTCGTATGTGACATGTAAAGGTAAAACAGCTCTTTCACTGTTTTCAAACCAAACAGAGTTAAAATGAAAGTTTCAACAGTTTCAGCACCACGGACAGAGACGTGAGGCGGCTCATCGTCTCTGGTTACCGTGGTAACACTCAGAGGGTGTGGAGAGCAGCAGGATGATGAAACATATTTTCAGTTTATGTGACATTGTTGAGTCATTCACTTCATTGTCCTGTTAACACACGACATCAGCATCGAGTGCAGAGGAAGCAGTGAGACCTGAGGAGCAGGAGGCGGTTAGCTGTTAGCTGTTAGCGCTCACACAACTATATCAAAATGACAGAAGAAGAGCGATGGAAGTTATGATAACACGATAAAAACCAGTCGACCTACAGCCACTCAGGACGGGATGATGCAGTGTTAGCGTGAGTGTGTATAAATAGATATACACGTGTGTGTGTGTGTGTGTGTGTGTGTGTGTGTGTGTGTGTGTGTGTGTGTGTATGTTA
>NW_019459371.1:0-499 GCF_002814215.2 Seriola lalandi dorsalis | reverse complement strand
GAGGTCAACAGTGGCTGCAGTGTCGGTCATAAACTCTGCCCCGCTCCATGTTAGCGGATCGGACATGGGCCAAACTAAAAAGTACACACTAAATTCATTTTTCATAATGATTGTTTCTGTGATGTTAGGTCGTTCTTGTCATGCTGATGTGTGGTCAAGTGTTGATTTTTCTGCTAGGTTTGGTTTTAATTGGTTATTTTATGCTATAAAAAGGAGGTGTTACATCATGATTGGTAGCCGTGATTGACGATTGGTTAGATGGGTCATGGGCGAGAATTCGATGTCTTGGCTCCACTCCCTGATTAACACTGCACAGACTTCCAACTTCCAAAGTCACCACAGCAAGATGGCAGCGCCTGTATCCAGGATACATTGGCTTCATTGTTGCACAGGTGGAGGAAGTGGAGATGCATTGTCCATCTTTACACACAAGTTATTGAGCTGGAGCTTGACCTTTGATGATATCATCAGTAACAGCAAATGCAGTTTAAAATAAATG
>NW_019459370.1:0-551 GCF_002814215.2 Seriola lalandi dorsalis | reverse complement strand
ACAGACAGTGAGCTGAAGCATTAACGGCTAACATATATATTTAGTACGCTATGTTAAGGAAAAGGCCCCACATAAGTTTTTTTGTTAGGGTTAGGGTCAAGCTGCAACATCTGAATTCTTCCTTTCAAATAAATATGAGAGAGAGAAGGTCACAGTCTAGCTGATTGCTAAACTACTACTGGTGTTTCTGTACCCTGAGTTATTTGTACTAACTACTTAACTTAGTTGGAACACTGCTTTGTCACTTTTTGAGCTGACCTGCTCAAACAGTTGATATTTTCTACTATTTGTCACTGAACACTGTCAGTACAACTGCTGCATCTGGATAAGGGTTTATTACTAGTTTTTTATATAGTTTACTAATATATTGTAGTTGATGTGATAGGTCGCTATGAATGTACTGCAGTAATCCTTGGAAAATAAATTGGACCAATGTTCGCTCTAAAAAGAAGAGGTTGCCAGGTTGGCTATAACTCATGTTTTTCACGTTGGCTATTAATGTACCATTCTGTCTCTTTAGGTCTTTAGGCACGGCATATGCTAATATGTGA
>NW_019459369.1:0-647 GCF_002814215.2 Seriola lalandi dorsalis | reverse complement strand
TTGCATTTGTTGGTCTTTGGGCTGATTCATAAACACTAATTAAAACCCATCACCCAACCATGTAATATATATTTTATTAATCACATCATTTGGACTAATTAGCTTGTTGCACAATAAAAAAGGCCCATATCATGGAAAACAGCACCGTGTAGTGTAGTAATGCAACTAAAATCAAATGAGTCTCCACTGTGGCTCTGTTTGGGATGAATATCGTTTTTACACATGTACCAGAAAATGTCTGGTATCATATGCTGTTTATCATATATTGTGTTATAAATACATAAAACAAACATCAGGACTTATCACCAAGGCTGTCATATCATTAACATAACCAGCTGGTATCAGTGTTGTGTAGCAGTGCTATGTGAATATCAGTTGATGTTTGGCAGAGCGTTATGGAATTAAAAAAAAAAAAAAAAATGTCTCAGATGGAGATTGTAATTAGAAAATCCTGAATGACTACGATGTCTCTTTTTGCTGAGTTAGAGTTTCTTCCCTCTCACAGAGGAGCCGGGGCTGTCACGTTTTAAGGTAAGGCTGGACCCAAATGCAGACGAAACAAGGGAGTAGGTGGAAAATGTTTAATTAACAAAAGAACTTGCAAAAAACAGTGAAAACGCAAAAATCCAAATTGTAGGCAAACAGGA
>NW_019459368.1:0-499 GCF_002814215.2 Seriola lalandi dorsalis | reverse complement strand
AAATAGTGCATTACTTCTATTTATGGTCTCAGAGGCTCCAGCTGTAAAACACATTTAAAGACAATGGACTTCTATTATTGTCTATCTGTGATTAGTGTTGACAGTACTTTTCACACAACACTACCCTGCAAAATACCAAATAATGTGAGTAGTCTATATGTATTTCTGTCCTACAGACAAGAGGAATACATATATATGCTCATATAACATATAAAACATGAAATATTCCTTTATTTAGCGTATTATGCTTTATGGTCTTTTCTGTATATTTCAAATTCAGTGTGCAAGCCCAGTTTGTGACAAAAGGAAAAGGTACCACATTATTATTAAAGGCAATGTCAGATGATAGGTTGCAAGGGCATGCAAAGGTTAAGATAGGTCTTCTCTAAGATGCTCTCACATCAGTGTTGTTCCCCACATATATTTATTTGTAAAGTTTAACGGTTTAAAGGCTTTTTTACAAACTGCAAAACTTGTGCCCACAGATGTTCTACAGCTT
>NW_019459367.1:0-484 GCF_002814215.2 Seriola lalandi dorsalis | reverse complement strand
AGAAACAGGCTCTGAACATTTTTAAACCACAGCTTAAACCCTATTTATTTATTTGGCTTTTGATCAATCCTCTTATTTTATTATTCATACTGGTTTCTGTTTTTATTTCATTTCTATTTCTGTAAATTTCTGTTATACTCTGTCCTTCAATTCTAATCTATTGGTAGGGTGTTAGATCAGTTCTGAAATGACTTCCAGTGTTTTATGATGGAATACTTTTATTTATTAATGTTGCCAGATTTAGATGTTGTGATGAGAGATGTTTCTTACAGAAGCTGAACAGACACTTGAAAAGAGAAGAGCCATAATGAATGTTACTAATGTGCCTTTCCTTCTTTGACAAGAATATCCGATCAGCACAGACTCTGTGTGACCGACAGAAAAGCTTCATTAATAAGAGCCCAGCTGTAATAAACCCAAACAATCCTTTAATTGATCTGTATCTCACAGTAAACTTTTTTTTTTTTTTTTTTTTTTTTTTTTT
>NW_019459366.1:0-587 GCF_002814215.2 Seriola lalandi dorsalis | reverse complement strand
CTATCTGATATCTATCTATCTATCTATCTATCTATCTATCTATCTATCTATCTATCTATCTGATATCTATCGATTGATCTATCTATCTATCTATCTATCTATCTATCTATCTATCTATCTATCTGATATCTATCGATTGATCTATCTATCTATCTATCTATCTATCTATCTATCTATCTATCTATCTATCTATCTATCTATCTATCTATCTATCTATCTATCTATCGATCTATATCTCAGTAAAACCTTGATGGAACTTCTTCAAATTTGTCACAAACATTCACTAGGACTCAATGATGAATTGATTAGACTTTGGTGGTCAAAGGTCAAAGGTCAAGGTCATGGTGACCTCACAAAACATGGTTTTGGCCTTGTGAATGTGATATCTCCAGAACTCCTCAAAGAAATCCCTTCACATTCGGTACACATCTTCACCTGGACTCCAGGATGAACTGATTAGACTTTGGTGGTCAAAGGTCAAAGGTCAAGGTCAGTGTGACCTCACAAAGCACTATTTAGCCAAAACTCAAGACTTCACAGCAATTAGTTAATATTTTATATGACTAAAATGACTTGATATGTTTTTT
>NW_019459365.1:0-584 GCF_002814215.2 Seriola lalandi dorsalis | reverse complement strand
AACGTCATAGTATATTAAGGCATAAAAATGTGATACTATATTAAGGCATAACAACGTCAAAAAACGTCATAGTATACTATGGCATAAAAACATCAAAAAACGTAATAGTATAGTAAGGCATAAAAATGTGATACTATATTAAGGCATAAAAACGTCATAGTAAAGTAAGGCATAAAAATGTAAAAAAAAACATCATAGTATAGTATGGCATAAAATGTCAAAAAACATCATACTATAGTAAGGCATAAAAATGTGATACTATATTAAGGCATAAAAACGTCAAAAAAACGTCATAGTATACTATGGCATAAAAACGTCAAAAAATGTCATAGTATAGTATGGCATAAAATGTCGAAAAAAGTCATAGTATGTAAGGCATAAAAATGTGATACTATATTAAGGCATAAAAACGGCAAAAAACGTCATAGTGTTCTATGGCATAAAAATGTCAAATGCGTCATAGTAAAGTAAGGTATAAAAACGTCATAGTATACTATAGCATGAAAACTTCAAAAGTCATAGAATAGTAAGGCGTGAAAACATCAAAAAACGTCATAGTATAGCATGGCATAAAATGTCAAAAA
>NW_019459364.1:0-613 GCF_002814215.2 Seriola lalandi dorsalis | reverse complement strand
CTGCACGGCTCCGTCTGCTGTGCAGCTAATAGGAAACCCCCCGTACGAGTTACATAACATCAAAACAAGCTTGGAAACAGTCGCCGTGACTGAGGCTCAGAACGTCCCGTCAGAGTAAATCTAACATCCCTGCAACAGTGACGCTCAGCTGGAGCAAAACTCTTCATATAAACACGTGTCGCACCATCAACGTACCAAATGATGCATTTGGTACGTTGTGAATTAAGACTCTGTCATCGAGGTACAGAGGATTTCAGAGGTAAAAGAAATACTGAGATCTTTACTGAACAAAAATATTAACGCAGCACTTTTGTCTTTACTCCCATTTTTGTTGAGTAGAAATAAAAGATTGAAGATTTTTGTATAAACACAAAAGATACACCTCGATATACCGTGATGAGATCCTGAGGCCGTTCATCTGTCGCCATCGCCTCATGTTGCCGTGTGATGGACGCAATTCCTGGACGCTTCAAACATCCCTGTCCTTGCATCAGACATGTCACCCACTGAACAGGTTTGAGAGGATCTGGATCTGTTTATATGACAGTGTGTTCCACTTCCTGTCAATATCCAGCATGTTCACACAGCCACTGATGCACATCTGTCACTCAGT
>NW_019459363.1:0-499 GCF_002814215.2 Seriola lalandi dorsalis | reverse complement strand
TCTCATGCACCACCTCACCTTTGTTAATCTCCCTCCCCTTTTCTCTCCGCTCCCTCTTTGAATCTTAAACTCCAATCACTTCGCCAATCTATCCTTTCCCTCTGCATATTTAAATGCTTCTGTACTCGTTGATGCTTTACCAGCTCTACCCTACACCTTCAGTTCCTTTTCCCCCTCTCACCCCACAGGCTCACACATCCATTCACGTGCTTCCTCTCTCTCTCTCTCTCTCTCTCTCTCTTTCTCCCTCCCCTCTATTTTTGCCTCCCTCTGTCTCTTCCTCTCACTCTCCTGATTGATGCAAGCAGACGGCCTCTATCAGTGTTTTATACATAATCCAAATAAGATATGCTTGTGCCTGCATTTCTGAAAGTCCTAGCCAGCCCCTGACACGATGTGCTGACAGAGGATTCACAATATGCGAAGACACACACACACACACACAGACTTAAATTTGTGCGTCCATATGCACACGCAAACACCCTCGCATCATTCAGAG
>NW_019459362.1:0-546 GCF_002814215.2 Seriola lalandi dorsalis | reverse complement strand
TTTGGTGAGGATCAAGAGCTTTTTCTCCTGGTACAACCCTGAACTTTCTGTACAACTGAGCTGCAAAACAGCACAAGCTGACGGAACCACTGGATTATTATAAATAAATGTATTATTATTATCATCATTATTATTATTATTATTATGATCTCTGGTTGTCCGTCATATGTCTGTCACATTCCTGGTGAATGTGATATCTCAGTAACAACTTGAGGGAACTTCTTAGAATTTGGCACAAAGATTCATTTGGACTCAAGGATGAACTGATTAGAATGTGGTGATCAAAGGTCAAAGGTCAAGGTCAGTGCGACTTTGTAAAACATGGTTTTGGCCTCAGGTGTGTTGGAAAGATTCACCCCACACTCTGCTCTCTGCTCAGCATCACAGTTTATTGATCATCCTAACGTTTCAGTCTCAGACCTCGTCAAAAGTATTCTAAAAAATACTTGTGAGTAGTGTGTGTGATGTTTTCAAAACTCATAACAGAAGAAGAAGACGGATTGTTACAGCCTTATTCTGTTAATCAGAGTTCCCCAACCACAGAGC
>NW_019459361.1:0-466 GCF_002814215.2 Seriola lalandi dorsalis | reverse complement strand
CTCATGTTCTTATGTTCTTGTGTTCTCATGTTCAAATGTTCTTATGTTCTCATGTCCTCATGTTCTTATGTTGTTATGTCATCTTGTCCTCTTGTCCTTATGTTCTTATGTTCTTATGTTCTCATGTTCTCATATTCTTATGTTCTCATGTTCTCATATTCTTATGTCCTCATGTTCTCATGTTCTTATGTCCTCATGTTCTCATGTGCTTATGTCCTCATGTTCTCATATTCTTATGTCCTCATGTTCTCATGTTCTTATGTCCTCATGTTCTCATATTCTTATGTCCTCATGTTTTCATGTTCTCATGTTCTCATGTTCTTATATTGTGAAGGAGATTCAGGAGAACATCAGTTTAACATCATCTCCAGTGTTTAAACACAAAGTACATCTACAACCTCCTCCTGTGCCCCCACCACCCACGACAGCTCTTTGACGCAGTGTGTGTGTGTGTGTGTGTGTGTGT
>NW_019459360.1:0-532 GCF_002814215.2 Seriola lalandi dorsalis | reverse complement strand
GAGACTGTTCGGATGTGAAATGAAAGAAAAAGGAAAGTGACTTTTCAAGCCTATTTCATATCTTTAAAATGAAGCACTTTATTCTAAGATGCTAATTTTTCAGACACTCTCACAGTTGCCGGTCTGGTGGAAATTGTGTCTTAATATTTCAATTTAAATTTCTGTCACTATCAAGGAGAGGTGTGTTGCCTTGGCTTCCTGCCCCTGCGGTGCATAATGTGTGTTTTCTCCTGCTTATGGTCTTAAAAAAAACAAAACAATACAAACTGAGAAACAAAGAAGCTGTAAACTTCTGCCTCCCGCCCACCTTCCTGCTTCACTTTAGAGGCCATGTCTGCTGTCTGTTACTTGAAGTGCAGCGGTTTTGTTAGAACCCCTAAATATCTCAATAACTCTTCATTTTACCAAAAACAAACGCGGCAGCTGCAGAAATACGACTTCTGTGAACTATCCATCTTCATAACAAGCTGGAGGCAATGTGAAAAATTTGGAATTGAATCTGCAATTCAGTTTAAAAATCCAAGACTTCACA
>NW_019459359.1:0-523 GCF_002814215.2 Seriola lalandi dorsalis | reverse complement strand
CACTGGATCCATGAAACCTGCAGATGTTGGGTCTCACCTGAACCCTTCCAGATAGGATGCAGTTTGGAAGCTCGTCGTTCAGTGTGGGATGTTGGCTGAACAACCTGAGGTTGAAAATCAGATTAATAACTAACACTGCAAGTATTTCAGTCATACAAGACTTTATAGTACACAGGCTACAGTATATCTGTCTCTGTAGTACCTGTGTTTTGGCTTCAAGTTGTACAGACTGTGATTAAATCTCTGATTGACTCGTCTCTCTGCCACACTGCACGGTAATCCAAAGGGAAGGACTTTACGCAGGAAAAGCACCACCCTGTTGTAGATCATATCGCGAGGAAGACCATTGTCTGAAACCCTGTTTTGGATCCAGGCTCCCCTCCGAGTGCTCAGATATGACTGAGATATTAGAAACAGCAAGGAAATCATTATGCCAGCTCTTGATTAAGGTGAGCAAAGTCTTATCGTGTGAGGATCCATAACTGCTCGACCTGTTTGGTGACTCTGCTCAGCTCCACAGCGA
>NW_019459358.1:0-575 GCF_002814215.2 Seriola lalandi dorsalis | reverse complement strand
GCGATACGTAGTCTCTACTATAGATAAAGATTTTATATCAGATAGATATTTTACTGCAGTGGTTGTACGAGGTACCAAACACTTTACATTAACCCTCACTGAAATTTGTAAGCCAACAGTAATGTAATTTATGTAATGTAATGTACAGTGATAAAGCCCTCTCTACAGCATTAAGAAACAATCTCTTAAAGTTTTTTATTTAATATGGGCACTGTGGTAGACCCTGGATCCAATCCAAACAGGGATCCCATAATATACAAGGGCTCCTTTTCTTGAACTGTCCTGACCCTTTAAAATCACTGACATTAATGATGAGCTTGACTGGGACGGCCTTGAGAGGTACAGTACCTTTACTGTAGCGGACCTGTTTCCTGGAAATTACATTTATTTGCAACTAATTTGCAACAGCAAGTTTATTATGAAGGTTAAGACCGGATCACGTTTTCTATTTACGTAACGAGGAGATGTTTAAACACTCAGAGAAACTATGATACTATATGTACCTTTAAACTATTTGCTAAGTTTGTCCTTTCAAAGAGAGACTTTAATAACAGTCCCCTCTGGGTCTGGATTCC
>NW_019459357.1:0-721 GCF_002814215.2 Seriola lalandi dorsalis | reverse complement strand
TATAGTAAGGCATAAAACGTCAGAGTATAATAAGGCAAAAAACGTCATGGTATAATAAGGCTTAAAAATGCCAAAAAACGTCATAGTATAATAAGGCATAAAACGTAATAGTATAGTAAGGCGTAAAAATGCAAAAAAACGTCATTGTATAGTAAGGCATAAAACGTCAGAGTATAATAAGGCAAAAAACGTCATGGTATAATAAGGCTTAAAAATGCCAAAAAACGTCATAGTATAGTAAGGCGTAAAAATGCCAAAAAAACGTCATAGTATAGTAAGGCTTAAAAATGCCAAAAAACGTCATAGTATAGTAAGGCTTAAAAATGCCAAAAAACGTCATGGTATAGTAAGGCATAAAACGTAATAGTATAGTAAGGCGTAAAAATGCAAAAAAAACGTCATAGTATAGTAAGGCTTAAAAATCTCAAAAAATGTCATAGTATAATAAGGCATAAAAATGCCAAAAAACTTCATAGTATAATGAAGCATAAAACGTCATGGTATAATAAGACATTAAATTGCAAAAAAAACGTCATAGTATAGTAAGGCTTAAAAATGCCAAAAAACGTCATAGTATAGTAAGGCATAAAACGTCAGAGTATAATGAGGCTTAAAAATGCAAAAAAACGTCATTGTATAGTAAGGCATAAAACGTCAGAGTATAATAAGGCAAAAAACGTCATGGTATAATAAGGCTTAAAAATGCCAAAAAACGTCATAG
>NW_019459356.1:0-512 GCF_002814215.2 Seriola lalandi dorsalis | reverse complement strand
ACAGATTATAAAAGCCCCCTAAAATATAGCCCAGTAAAACACAACCACAAACCAAGGCCCGGATATCTGACACGGTACCAGCAGTGCACTGCTGTGCTAAGTGTACGTGTGTGAGTGTGTGGCTTCACTTACATCTGTGTTCCAGTGTGTGTTTTACATATAAATACTGTAAGTCGGTGCAATTTATCAATGTGTCTTAGTTTATGTGCATTTATTTGTGTGTGTGCATATGTGCGTTTGTGTGTGGGTGTGTGTCTGTGTGTGTGAGGAAGAGAGAGAGAGAGAGAGAAAAAGAGGGTGTTTGTGTGAATGTGTGCCCTCTTTATTGACCTACATGGAGTATCAGTGGCAGTTGGATGATAAGGAAAAATTAAAGATGTGGGGTGGGACACAGCAGGAAAACAGCAACTCTGGCTGAAGCTCTCTCATTGAGACAACTGGGAAAGTGGGACCTGAAGTGGTGGTTTCGTTTGGAAAAAGAGAGAGAAAATGGTCCACATCAAAAATATAAA
>NW_019459355.1:0-616 GCF_002814215.2 Seriola lalandi dorsalis | reverse complement strand
GTCCAATGTTTGATGTGAAAAAGCCATATGATATGGAGAAGAGGGTTGTTGATGGAGTTACATTGTGGGAAACAGCTTCAGTTGGATTATGTATTTTTTCAGTTGAACAGAGTCTTTAGGTTAAGATTAGAAAATCATTGTAGAAAGTAGCAGATCCCAGGGGAGTGTTACAAGTTCTACATTATTCTCAGTTATCATTTGAAAGTATGCCATCAGATGTGACACCCTCTGTTTGCAGATGATGGGGCTTTGTGAAGGACAGGAAGGAATGTAGAACATATAGTTAAGAAACACAATATCATCACTTTTTAGTTTCCCCTGAAAACACTTCCGTAGTGTTTTTGTGAGACCCAGTATATGAACTACTGTTTACTAATTCAAGGTCAGAGGAACTACATCGTGTTCATGTGGATCAGTTTTGTGCAAGTTCACACTTAAAAAGAATTAGTTCAAAGTTCAGCTCATACAGATGAAAATTAACTAGTTCACGTTCATTTGTTCCGTTTCTTTTACTAAATAAAGGACGATATTCTTTTTCAATAGAACCTCCTTCTACCCATCCATCACCAGCCCCAAATCATTGCCACCCTCAGACTAAATGAATTATTGTACACCA
>NW_019459354.1:0-606 GCF_002814215.2 Seriola lalandi dorsalis | reverse complement strand
TGTGATGAAAAAATAATTTCAGTTACTTGCTTATACTTTACAGTTGCCGGCTGAATTTTTACAAACTGATACAATGAGACATCAGATGCAGCAGCAATTAGAAAAAAAGTAGACGCCACATACTGTAGGTCTCCAGGTCCACTTATGGTGATGAAATTGAAACAGTTAATTGTTATAAATACTTAGGACTCTGGTTGGATACCAGACTCACTTTTGAGACCCATGTGGAAGACCTGTCACACAGACTGAAGGTAAAAATTGGATTTTTGTACAGAAACAAATCATGTTTCTCTTCTGCTAATCGAGGTACAAAATACAGTTCTGTCTGCTCTTCATTAAGGTGATATCGTTCCATCACAGGTGACACTTTTTTGCATTGCATCCTATATGAAAAGGTGGGATGTTCTTCCTCAACAAACTGAAGGGAGCAGCATTGCATGTTGTTTATTTATAAGGCAGTGCTGCAAAAAGTGCCATGTTATCGCTGCTCTCTGGTTACATTTAAACACAGAACTTACATCAGGTCACAGGACATTTGAACCTTAGCTGAACCTTTTGTTCACACTGAACTCACAAACACTGGCTTCACATCCTGCGCTGCATACA
>NW_019459353.1:0-580 GCF_002814215.2 Seriola lalandi dorsalis | reverse complement strand
TAACACCCCCCCCCTCCACACACAGTGGTACCATCAGAGCTGTTGGCAGCAGCAGCAGACGTACGCCCCCACCTCACCAGAGGCCTCCTACACCTACCAACACTACCCCCCCTACCTGAGCCAGGAGCCCCTGCACGGTAAGACCCACGCTGCCTCTGATTGGCTCCTGCAGGTGTCAACCACCACTCAGCAGTCTGGTCACTGAGGGAAGGCCTTCACAATAATAGTCCCATTATGATCACAGAGTTTTCACAATAAGAGTTTTATCAAGGAGATGTTGGAGGGTGTGGTTGGTTAGTTAGTTAGTTAGTTAGTTAGTTAGTTAGTTAGTTGGTTAGTTAGTTAGTTGGTTAGTTAGTTGGTTGGTCGGTCCTTACAGAGGTCAGTTAGTTCTTACAGGGGTTGTTTAGTTAGTTGGTTGGATCGTCTGTTGGTTGGTTGGTTGGTTAGGCCTTACAGGGGTTAGTGAGGTGGTTGCTGACTTAGTTGGTGACTTAGTTAGTTGCTGAGTTGGCTAGTTGGTGAGGGAGTTTAGTGGTTCACAGGAAGTAGATCTCCTTCCTGTAATTGACCCAATCCT
>NW_019459352.1:0-529 GCF_002814215.2 Seriola lalandi dorsalis | reverse complement strand
TGACCATACTATGATGTTTTTATAACCTTTTATAATTTAATATACTATGTTGTATTTTTAACATTTTTTGCCATACTATACTATGACGTTTTTTGGCATTTTTATGCATAATTATATTATTTCATCTCATGCCTTACCATACTATGAGGTTATTATGACATTTTATGCCTTAATATGGTATGTTGTATTTTTGACATTTTATGCCATACTATACTATGTCGTTTTTTGGTATTTTTCTTTCATAAAATATTTTTCAGTTTCTTGGCCTTTTATGCCTTAATATACTTTCACATTCAATGCTTGACCATACTATGATGATTTTATAACCTTTTATGATTTAATATACTATGTTGTATTTTTAACATTTTATGCCATACTATACTATGACGTTTTTTTGGCATTTTTCTTCCATAAAACTTTTTTCCGTTTCTTGGCATTTTATGCCTTAATATACTTTCACGTTTGATGCCTGACCATACTATGATGTTTTTATAACCTTTTATAATTTAATATACTATGTTGTATTTTT
>NW_019459351.1:0-627 GCF_002814215.2 Seriola lalandi dorsalis | reverse complement strand
TCTTTACTTTTTACTGACACATGAAGAAATTCACAGGAAACACACAAACATAAATCCAACATAACAACAGAACCAAGTTACGTCTCAGCTCGTTTCCAGAGGACACATAACACTGACGAACAACCTTGTCAGTTATAAAAGGCTAATGCTAAATGCAATAATATCAGAACATAAAAACACATTCACATTCGCTCTTTTTCAAACATCATCAGTTGCAGTGTTTCTGTTATCTGCAGCATACGTGTTTTTTTCTCCTTTGCTTCTGTTTTGTTTCCATTTGTATTCGATTCGTTGCAGTGCACTGACCCCTCAGGGCCACCGTAGATTGAGGAGCTTTTTAAACTCATTAAAGTGAACTGACATGCATACCAAAATACTGTACTCTACGTAAACCCTCGTTAATCTTGTCTCCAGATGTTGTAGTAGAGCTGCACGAGTTTTAGAGACAAAGAAACAGACATCTGCTCCTGTCGAGGAGAAAACTGGAATTTCCAAATATGTTCCATCGGTTAAAAGCAGCACACCAATATTTAGATTTTCCTGTGAAGGGAAATTCTCCTTTGTCCTGTGTGAGGTCGTCACCTCTGCTGGAGCTGGTGCAGACAGTACGTTGCTCAGGGGCCCTTC
>NW_019459350.1:0-558 GCF_002814215.2 Seriola lalandi dorsalis | reverse complement strand
ATGTGGACGGTGGTTCAGGACACCGATACGGCACGGACACCTTGTCTACGATTGAAGTTATAAGAAACAGTGACAGTGTTTTTGCAGCAGAAGGAAACAGAGGTCAGGACAGGGTTCAGCTCAGTCCAGTCTCAGTGTTCAAGGGGAATAAAAACAGGTTTAAACTAAGATGTCTTCACTCTACCAAACAAACCACTTCAAGAGATTCTAGGATTGTGAACCTAGGAAACGTCCTGTCTGGTCAACATGCTAACATGCTAACATGCTAACATGCTAACATGTCAAATGAGCGTGGCCATTCTACAGTGGGAACACTCCACAAATTAGATTCTGCAGCTCACCGTCTATGTCCAGTACCGGCGAATGAAGTGTGAGTAGGAACACCTGTGGACAGGTGAGAGGTCCTACATTTTCAATAGAAGATTTTATTTAACTTCATTTAACAGCTATTCTGTGCCACGTCAAAAACAACATGCGTTAGAAGTCTCCATGAAAAGCAAGTTAGGAGCTACTTTAAGCCTTAAGATGCTTTGTGAATACGGGCTGATCAATGGAGAG
>NW_019459349.1:0-560 GCF_002814215.2 Seriola lalandi dorsalis | reverse complement strand
TGTCATTTTACAATGCTGTGAAAAGCACCAGTGAAATTCCATTCACCTCTTCTGTACTAAGAAATGTGAGAGACAGATGTGTTGTTGTGTAGTCCTGTCACCTGCTGCAGTCACTGCTGAGCTCTTTCTGACCCTTTGTCTCCCTTTATCTTTCTATTCCTGTCTATCCCCCAATCTCTCTCTCTCTCTCTCTCTCTCTCTCTCTCTGCGTCCATCAGTTTTAGCCCAGAGCTAAAGCTGAGATCTTTAGGTTTTAATTGAATTGGATAACCTGTGCCACCAGCTTCATCTGTTAAATATCACACCGTTCTCATTTGGCTTGCTTGTGCTGCCACATTAACTGATAAGGAAGCGCCAGTCAATGTGTCAGCGCCACCAACAGATACACTCCCCTGTTCTGTTCTTGCACCAGTCCGTCTCCTCGGCAACACATCACTGGATCAACTGTTAGCAAACACACGTACAGTGCAACATAAAGTATACAATAATATATTCATGATATTCATGAATTGTCAATCAATCAATCAATCAGATTTTTCACACAAATAATGTAACACAGA
>NW_019459348.1:0-571 GCF_002814215.2 Seriola lalandi dorsalis | reverse complement strand
GCAGCTTTGAGAAAACCCCGGTAATATATACATCAAAACGTGCGTCTTGATCCCGAAAGAGGTGCTATGACTTTTGGTGTTAAAATTCCAATTTTTCCCAAAGTTATTCCCAAAAAACTGGGAATAAATAATGCATTTACTTTTCATTTCCTGTTGGTTAAACTTAGTGAAACTGCTCTGTAGTGTTTTCACTTCTTGTTATTGTCACACTATGTGTGCTGTTTGTGTATTGTCATAGCAACCAACAGCATGGGGTTTTGTTGTTTCCATGGTCACTACTGATTTGATTTAATTGTAGTGCCCACACTGTCCTGGTGTTACTGGTGATTTAACATCACCTGAAGCTCAGGTTTCCTGTAGCTCATATATACAGATGTTCTGCATCTTTGGTAGAGCTGCTTTCTGGGACTGTCAGAATCCTTCAGGACGTATTCTGATGGATCATCAGTGTGGACTTCTTTGGATTTAAATTGAGATATTCAGTTGGCTGCTGTGGCTCAGGACGTACAGCGATCTGTCCACTAATCGGAAGGTTAGGGATTCAATTCCCAGCTGTGTGTGTGAGTGTATG
>NW_019459347.1:0-594 GCF_002814215.2 Seriola lalandi dorsalis | reverse complement strand
GAATATGAGCTGTTTCTCAAAGTTAAGAAAACATTCTTTGTCAGAGGGGTTTGTTGATTTCAGCATCCTACAGGATGTATGTTTTCAACAGATGTGAATTTGGCACCGTATGTGCAGTTTGGTCCGTGTGCTTGAGAAGAATGTGACCTTTTTTAAATGGGAGAGGAAAAAACGATGGAATGATAGAAATATCTTTCTCCATCTTTTCTTCCCCTGTGGGGAGCTGCCTCCGCTGCTTTCATCCGGTAGCCTGGAGGGAGAGAGAAAGAGAGTGAGAGAGAGAGAATGAGAGAGGGGGGGGTGAGAGAGAGAGAGAGAGAGAGAATGAGAGAGAGAGGAGGGGGAGTGAGAGAGAGAGAGAGAGAGAGAGACAGAGAGAGAGAGAGGGAGAGAGGAAGAACAAAAGAAGTAAAAAAATAGAGACAAACAGGACAGGTAGACACAGTTGTGAGGTAACAGATATTTGACAGGATGAAGAGAGGGAAAGACGTCATTCATGTCATCACCTCCCATTTCTCAGAACAGTAACAGTAACCCTGTTGGGGTTGAAGGAGGGATGAGAGACTAGTGCTTTCTCTCTCTCTCTCTCTCTCT
>NW_019459346.1:0-570 GCF_002814215.2 Seriola lalandi dorsalis | reverse complement strand
TCTGGCTCCACCCAAACTGGTGCTTGAGGTCAGAAAGTATAATTTTGTGGAGGATTAGAGTTTAGTAGTAGAGATAGTTAGTGATCATATGTTCTTTATTGTGGTTTCCACACTTAAACCCCCCGTTGTATTGTAGGCATTGTGAATCATCTGCCACCCGGCGCTGTCATCTGTCTGAGGGAGTGGGAATAAGAGAGTGATAGGGAGGGAGGAAAAGAAAACACAGCACTCAGTCACATGATAGAGGACCAAAATGAAAATGCTGAGAGAAATGCATGAACACACAGAGGAGGAAATGAGATGGTAACAAGCCCAAACACAGACACAACACACACACACGCACATACACATACACACACACACACACACACACACACACACAAACAGACTCACAAAACACACAACCTGCAAACAAGCCCACACTTGAGTGACACAAAGTAGTAGAATAATTCTTCCCTCACAGGACAAAAATAAAATTCATTTTCTTGAATAATCGTTGTAGACAGGCTTAATAAACCAGTTAGAAGTAATATAAAATAATTTAGAGTAATGATGCTTTTTGACATGAAT
>NW_019459345.1:0-636 GCF_002814215.2 Seriola lalandi dorsalis | reverse complement strand
TGACGTCTGTGATGATGTTTCACAGGCACACCTGCTCTCTGATTGGACTGTCATTGTCCAGTCAGATTCAGGGCCAAAATTTGCACCTGTAACTTCAGGGTCACAGTTTGGTGAAGTTCTTTTCTCTTAGACATACTTTTGATCGCGTACATGGTTTCCTGTGGTCACTTCACAATAAAAGCGAGTTGAAGTGTTTTATTCTGAAGCAGCATTAGCATGAAGTGTGTACAGCTGCAGGAGAGTTACAAACAGTAACACTGGATCTCACACACACACACACACACACATACACACACGCACACACACACACACGCACACACACACACACACACACACAGTAATAATGAAGAGCTGCCATGTTGTTTGTTCAAGATGTAAAATATTTTATTTTCTGTAAATGATTCTAAATCAGATTCCACATTTATCCCAAAAACAAACAAACATCATCATCATCATCATCATCATCACACTCTGTTTACGTCCAATAATAAAAAACAAAAACAAATACAAGGCTTCATGTCGTCTATCTGTACACGTCCTGATAAAACCTCATATGTACACGGCAGCAGGACTGAACTCCACAACACAAAGTGACGCCACGGAGAAAACAAACAAACAAACAAACAAACAAACAAA
>NW_019459344.1:0-679 GCF_002814215.2 Seriola lalandi dorsalis | reverse complement strand
AAAGAGTCACACTTTTGACATAGGCCATTATACAACCGGGGGTAGAATTGCATGTTCCCCTCAACTGAGGATTCAGGCGATTTTACCAGAGGTGGCCAGCATCATGAGGGGGTGATTTAGGCAAAAAAAACATTTTTGTCAAAACATGACTTAGGCCATTATTTTAGGAAGGTGACGATAGTATAGAAAGGCATAAAAAGACATAAAAAGCGTTATAGTATAGTAAAGCATAAAAAGTCATAAAAATGTCATAGTATAGTAAGGCATAAAAAGTCATAAAAATGTCATAAAAAGTCATAGAAACTCCATAGTAGAGTTAGGCATAGAAAATCATAAAAATGTTATAATATAGTAAAGAAAAGAATTCATAAAAACGTCATAGTATAGGAAGGCATAAAAAGTCATGAAAACGTCATAGTATAGTAAGGCATAAAAAATCATAAAAACTTCACAGTATAGTAAGGCATTAAAAGTCATAAAAATGTTATAAAATAGTAAAGAAAAAAATTCATAAAACCGTCATAGTATAGTAAGGTATAAAAATTCAAAAATGTGAACGTATTGTAAGGCATAAAAATGTCATAGTTTAGTAAAGCATAAAAACGTGCTGGTATAGTAAGGCATAAAAACGTCATAGTATAGTAAGGCATAAAAAGTCATAAAAACATCATAGTATAGT
>NW_019459342.1:0-518 GCF_002814215.2 Seriola lalandi dorsalis | reverse complement strand
GCAAGGCGTTCTCTGGCAAACACATCTGGATAATGAGTCCTTTCAAATTCTGTAACAAAACCACATTGCGTTATTACATAATAATAACAGCTGATATACATCAGGACAGTCAATATAAAGTAATCTTAATAATGAAGCATATATTTCCAGTATATGTGAGGGGCTGTGCCTTAAACAGACATTTCTCTGCATCAGTTCAGACATTCAATATTCTAATGAAATGGTTTGTCTGAAGAACTGAAAAATGTTTTGCATGTAAGAATAGATGGAGTTGTTATAAATGTCGGTTTAATGTGCATGCCACAGAGATCTTCACTACAGTTCTCTATCTGTTTCACAGTTTTCTTTTTCCATCACAATCAACCAGAGAAGAAAACCAATATTTCAGAAACGAACACAGCAATGTATCTCTATATGCTGGACATATGTAACAGGTTTGATATATAATTTTAGATGTATGTACATTCGAATGATGCGCTGGCAACAAGTGGCAGCAAGTCCTTGTAGCTCGTAGTTTT
>NW_019459341.1:0-480 GCF_002814215.2 Seriola lalandi dorsalis | reverse complement strand
ACCAAGCCAAGGAAGTGGAAGTAGTTTCTTGGCTGTGAATGGATTTTTTTTTTCTTTTCTTTTCTTTTCTTTTCTTTTGCTTGGGGAGGAAAGTGAGAGCCCATCTACATGACTTTAAATTAGAGGCATTGAAATTAAGTGATATGATTAATCTCTCTCATTTGTTCTAGAGTTGGGCATTTTTGATACATTTCAACTGAATCGAACTGAGTGGTAATTTGGGCATACTCATTGTGCAAGTTTGAATTTCCTGGGAAAAAGACTGCCCTGCCTTCCGTTGAGGGCATCTGCAGTAGTGTAAGGTCATGTGTTAGAAATTCTTACCAGCAAATGATTATTTTATAGAAGCAATTTAATGTTGGGATACTTGAAACTATATAGGAATTATAATGAGTAGATAACTTTGTTTGGCTTATCTGTTGCATGTTGATCTGAAAGTCTCTCAAGGTGGAATATACTGTACACCTAACACACCATACA
>NW_019459340.1:0-485 GCF_002814215.2 Seriola lalandi dorsalis | reverse complement strand
ATGTATGTGTGTGTGATGAGTTACTTGCGCTTGCCCCCCTGACATTTTATTGGATGCTAATGGTATTCATTGCCATGGCAGCTGGAGGGGAGGCGGGCATAGTTGTCTGTGTGTAAATGGCACTTGTCGCTCACCTGTAGGCGTGTGCATGTGTGTGTTGTTAGGTAGGGGGAGGTAACCGTGACACATGGGCAGTGTTATATGGAGTCACCGTTACGTGTGTGTGTGTGTGTGTGTGTGTGTGTGTGTGTGTGTGTGCGTGCGTGCGTGCGTGCGTGTGCTTTTCTGAGTGTTATGTCTGTTGACAGGAGATTGTGTGTTTGCGCTTTGCTAGTGTTTGTACCTGTTGGTGTGGGCGTGCATCTGTGTATGTGTGGGCAGTCAGTGGTCTTCTGTCCTTGTGTGTGTGCGTGTGTGTGTGTGTGTGTCTGGAGGGCAGGGAGATAAAGGCTTCTGCTTTTTTCTGATAAGGACTCCCACCTCCA
>NW_019459339.1:0-528 GCF_002814215.2 Seriola lalandi dorsalis | reverse complement strand
ATTTATGAACAAATTGCATGTGATGCAAAATAATATTATTTAGCACTAATCAAATGCAGCCCATCCAACTCATGTTGGTAGTGATGAATTCAGAAGAGTAGGACTGCTGTCAGCTCAGAGTGGAGCGACACAAGTTGTATCATATGTTCAATATTATCAATGGGAATGCTCCTCAACACCTGTGTTCTCAGATCACAATGGTCTTGAGTGAATAATTCAGCCAGAACTTTCTTTTTTTTTTACACTGGTACGATGTTGCGGAACAACAGTCCACTACACATCCAGCTTTTAGATATAAGAGGGTCTTTTGTAGGGGTTAGAACATTTTTCTAGAACAGGTTAAAAGATTCATAATGACATTTGTTGTGCATTGGTACTCAGTTTCATACATGAGTCACCAGTAGGTATTGGTAGGATATCAATTATTGGCTATAATAAATTAAGAAAATATTCATTTTAAAAAATATTAATATTAAATAACTTTAAAATGAACTAAAATTATTCTCAGGGGCACCATCCTGAAACAGC
>NW_019459338.1:0-547 GCF_002814215.2 Seriola lalandi dorsalis | reverse complement strand
TCAGGATGTTCTGGAGCTTCTGGGCTGAAGCCTGGAGAGAAGCTCTCTCCTCCTGCCACTGTTCCAGACCGAGCCCTCATGAGCCCTCTGCAGCTGCAGAGTCAGCTCAGAGACGTCGCTTTGTGTAGGAGCCTTGGTGTTGGCGTGTCGCTCCTTCTCTTGCAGCTGAGCCGTCAGGTCCATGATCTTCCTCTCAGCAGCTGCCAGTCTGCAGTGACACATCTGCTGCTTCAGCTTGAGCGTCCATCAGCCGCTGTTTCAGAAGAGACAAACAGACACAGGTGTAAATATAACCTACTTTTCAGAGGTAAAAACACAAATGCAATCAGACGAAGTTGTGTTTTCAAAAGGTAAAAAGAGCAACATCTTGGTGGGAAAGATACTCAGACCAAGATTTACATGACAACTTCAGCCACACTTGCTCTGCTCTGTGTCAGAACATCGTCTCGTCTTTGTTGAACTAACACATGTAGATACCATCAGTCCATATTGTCTTAAGAGAGCAAACACAGAGACATGATGTCTTACTCATGAGCAGAGCAGGGAC
>NW_019459337.1:0-584 GCF_002814215.2 Seriola lalandi dorsalis | reverse complement strand
GCACATAGAGACAGTCTTAAATAATGAAATGATTTTGTGACATTTACTGCACTAGAGATTTGAGAAATGACAGGAAACTGTTTTTAGCATCAAGAATGTCAAATATATGAATTTTGAATATTTTTTTGAATGCTGAAATCTAAATAAGGAACCTTCTCTAACATATTATAGACTGTATATTATTTGATGGAACAGACATGGAACAGTTTTGGCATATGCTGGTATGTTAAATATATATATTATATATAATATTTATTGACACCTCAGGTGTCATATAGGCACCAAGATTATTTTTAAAGCCCAGTAATTTTTAATCAAATATAAAAACATAGCACTGTACTATTATTTTTGGCATTAATCCAAAGCTACAGACAGAGCCTTGGCGAAGAGGAAGTCTGGCTGCAGTCAATGAAGGACACAACAGCTGACTCATGACTTCTAGGTCAGTCCTAAAAAACACATAACAAAAAACGCCATCAGTGGAAAAACTCTGCAGGTCTCTCAGTTTTAAAGTAATTACTTGACAGCCTGACACTCTCTCCACTTTCTGTCTGAGACTTACACAGCAGGGCAACCAGCGATTT
>NW_019459336.1:0-549 GCF_002814215.2 Seriola lalandi dorsalis | reverse complement strand
ACATTTCATGTCTTACTATGCTATGACGTTTTTATGCATTACTATACTATGACATTTCTATGACTTTTTGTGCCTTACTATACTATGGCATTGTTATGCCTTACTATACTATGACATTTTTATGCCTTACTATGCTATGACTTTTTTATGACTTTTTGTGCCTTACTATACTATGGCATTTTTTATGGCATACTATAATATCACTTTTTTATAACTTTTCAGGCCTTTCTATATTATGACGTTTTATGCCTTACTATACTCTGACAATTTTTATGACTTTTTTATGCCTTACTATACTATGACTTTTAATGACTTTTTGTGCCTTACTATACTATGACATTTCATGTCTTACTATGCTATGACATTTTTATTCCTTATTATACTATGACGTTTTTATGACTTACTATACTATGACATTTTTATGCCTTACTGTACTATGGCATTTTTATGGCATACTATAGTATGACTATTTTAAAACTTTTTATGTCTTTTTATATTATGACGTTTTATGCCTTACTATACTATGATGTTTTTATGTCTTACTATACT
>NW_019459334.1:0-558 GCF_002814215.2 Seriola lalandi dorsalis | reverse complement strand
TCATGTTGTATTCACCACTGGTAGTCCAGGCTGAGGAGAGCCAATCAGGAGAGACCGTGGGTGTGACCTCATCCTTTACAAAGGTCTGTTTCTGTCCAGACTACAACAAAACCCCAGAGTTTTCAAAATAAAACACGACCCCAGAGTTTTCAAAATAAAACAAAAACTTGTGCTGTAACTTACTACTACTCATTCAACTTTTCCAGGACTACACGTTGTTTTCCAGGACTACATGTTGTTTTCCAGGACTACATGTTGTTTTCCAGGACTACACATTGTTTTCCAGGACTACACATTGTTTTCCAGGACGTTTGAAATACTTTTATAATTTCTCAGGACTTTTCCTGGACTGAAAAGCTGCATTGGAGAGTTCCAGGTTTCTCCAGGACAACCTGAGGAAAACCTGTCTCCCACTTGAAAAAGAAAAAAACTAAAACGTCTTCACTCCCAAAAGGTTAACAGCCTGACAGGTTCTCACAAGGATAAAGTCCACACACACACACACACACACACACACACACACACACACACACACACACACACACACACACACACACA
>NW_019459333.1:0-536 GCF_002814215.2 Seriola lalandi dorsalis | reverse complement strand
CTTAAGTTATGTAAGAAAACGTTCTAATGAGTTTCAGCTCATTGTTTATTCGTCCAGACACGACTTTACTGTTCTGGTTCACTCTCACTGATCTCAGAGGAGCAGATGTTTTCAGAGAAACATCTGTAAATAGTGTCTGCCCTCTACCTGCTGAGCAGCAGGGGAACATATCGGAGCATTTAGCAGCTAAAGAGAAGCTGGTGGAGACCAAACACAGAGCTCAAAGAGAGGGAACACTGCAGTGTGACTCCAGATTATTCAGAACATTGCTGCTGGATTATTATCACAAGGAAGAGAGAGAACTTTAGTTTTAGCTTCACTCCTCTGGCTCCCAGTATCTTTTAGGAAAAATTTTAAAGTCCTTTTAAGCTCTTAGATCCTCTACTCCAGGCTTTTAAATACACACAGTTTTACACACAAGAAAACAGCAGCTGAAAACCAATTTATTTAACTTGGTATTTAAATTAATTCCCTCATATTTTACTATTTTTACTGGTTTCTGTTTTTATTTTCATTTACATGTTATATCATCTACT
>NW_019459332.1:0-537 GCF_002814215.2 Seriola lalandi dorsalis | reverse complement strand
CAGCACAGGTGTGATTCGGTCGTAGGTGCGAGGCTGCACACATCACAACCTTGAGTGTGATATTGCTTTTATACAACAGTTCTACTAGCGCCACATTAGTAACAGTAGCTAATAAACAACCACAGATTATGATTTGAGCATGAGTTTAACTGGGATCGTAGGAAGGAGGTGAGACCTGAGATCATATAGTGTTAATTTTGCTAATAAGGAATCTTGGGAGATATTCACAGGTATCTGGTGTTGCTTCACGACAATGACGGCCATGATTTGTGACTACATTGTTTAGCACTGTATTTATTGTATTAAATGCAACTTTGGGTCTTTGGGCGTGTTTTAACCCTTATGCCCTCCTCGGGCATTTTTGTACATTTTTCTCAACTTTTTTTTTTGATTTGATGATCATTTTGGCTGTGTTACAGCTTGTGGCATAAATTTTTGCAGGAACTTTTCTTTTTAGTAAAATTTTTGAAATCCAATGTCTTTTACTCAGACATGTCTTTTATACTCTATTGATGCATTTTGCACCCTCTGGACACC
>NW_019459331.1:0-502 GCF_002814215.2 Seriola lalandi dorsalis | reverse complement strand
CCGAGAGCTTAAGGAGGAGCAGAGGAACCGTTTCCTTCCTGCAATCCTCGTTTTTGCTCTTCGACCATCTCCACTCCCCCCTCTGCATCACATCTTCCCTCCCACCCCATCCCTGTAAATACGTGCAAATTCAGATTTGGATCATTTTAAAGTTATTTCCTTGTACAAACCTATACAGTGTGATGCAGTGCAGTGACCTACAGCAAACCTCACACCTTTTTCTTGCATTTTGTGACTCTCACATATTGCAAAACACAGACACACACACACACACAGATCTTTAAAGACTCATCTGTTTCTATGTATTGCAGCAGCGGGGCAGCTTGAACTATAACTATATCTGGCACTTTTTGATCCTCTTTCCTCACTAAAACCTGCCCAGTGGCCATTTTTTTTACAAGATCTACCTTGATTTAAGTGGGACAAAGCTTCTTAAGGTGGTATAGTGAGTGACCAGAGTGCCGATGCTTATGTGCCAACACACACAAACTATTGACACCGC
>NW_019459330.1:0-569 GCF_002814215.2 Seriola lalandi dorsalis | reverse complement strand
GGTAGTTATGCATAGCCAGTGTGTTACCTGCAGTAGATTCACATCAGTGCACTGCCGGTTAGGAGAGGCAGCAGGGAACATGGCACACTAGCACAGCAATGTGCCGGTGTGCGCTCCCAGCCACCTCATAACTGACAGCGCCCTGATCCAAATGTACTGCAGGTAATACACCGACTATGCATGACTACCTCACACAACCCCACGTCAAATAACCGGAACTATTCCTTTAAAGGAATTATGGGACGGCATTATCTCCTTTTCTTTCATAAAGGAAGGTTTCCTATGCTAAAGGAGATAAGATAGGAAATGTTGAAGCTCCTTTCCTTAGCATGTAGAGAATTCAACCAATTCTCATGGCTGCAACTCAGATACTTCCAGGTCGACTTTTCGACCGGAGCCTTGTGAATCCTATGCACTGCACCTTCTCACAGTATGAGTACTCCAACATTAGCATCGTGGGCATCGACCGTCTCCGTCTGTCAATCACCCGCACTTTGCACATCAGAAAAAAGACGAGATGACAGAGAAACACATATGCACTGAAATAAAGAGAGAAACTAAAACAGAAA
>NW_019459329.1:0-511 GCF_002814215.2 Seriola lalandi dorsalis | reverse complement strand
ATGCAGTTACAACCTTTTCCTCTGTCTCTACATGAACGGCAGTGAGGTGATTCATACATTTGTTGTTTGAAATGCTTGTGAACCATTATGTTGCCTTAATATTAATAATTTAAAGGTTTTTCCACCTTTGAGCCTCAACAAAGTTCAGATGTTTAGATGCGTCGCTCTCTCGACACAGTGACATTACACTTTAACATTTACACTTTTTCTTGTAAAGCTGCAAGTGCAAACAGCACAGTGAACTTTGCAAACGCAGTCTTTAAAAACAATAGTGTACTTTCTGGTTCCGTCTTTCTAAGAGCTCTAGTTAAAATGATCTAGCAGCTCTCTGTACCTGCTCAGCTCTCACAGCTCTGAGCTTCATTAAAGTTTGATTTTGTTTTTCTTTTTGTTTTTCTTTGGGGAAGTTGCAGGAGCAGATGGCAGTCCTCTCCAGAGCCGGTTCGGCCTTCAACTTCAATTCAAACTGTGTAAAACCTTTACTCTCCTAAACCTGTTGTTTTCAGGCTGG
>NW_019459328.1:0-475 GCF_002814215.2 Seriola lalandi dorsalis | reverse complement strand
TTGCCCTCGTTAATGCAAACTCAGCTTTTCCTTCATGTTTACTTGTTAGGGATATCAATAATTAACTGATTATCAAATAATTGTTGTTAAAAAAATCAATAGATTCTAATTATATTACCCAACAATGTAGAAGATAAGGACAGTCACTCGCATGTTTGCTGAGGTTCACACGAACTGTAAAACAAACGCACCTCCTTGAATCCAGGGAAGAAATAAGTGATAAGTGTGTCTTTCGGTGCTCACTGATGATGAATACTGTAGCATGAAGCTATCGAGTTAGCGTCGGTTGTCTGGTTTAGCTAGCTACCAGAGGCTCATGCTAAAGCTAAACTACCAGCTCTGACAGCGGAGAGCGCCGCAGCAGAGTTGGTGCTGATGTTTGGGACAAGCATCACTGTAATTAAAGATGCTTCAAACATGATCAAGGCAAAAGTGATAAACTGTACAACCCCCCCCCCCCCCCCCCCCCCCCCCC
>NW_019459327.1:0-569 GCF_002814215.2 Seriola lalandi dorsalis | reverse complement strand
AAATGTTGGCACTGAAAACAGTCCAGGGATTTTTTTTTTTTATCAGTGTTGCTCAAAGGGAGACTTGAATGTAGACGAAGTAAAGAGAGTAAAGAAATAAAACAGAAGACAAAGATGTATATGGAGGAAAAAAAAGAGAAAATTTGTGTTATTGGATTGCCAACCTCACTTTTGAATCCAAGTCATGATTTTTAATTGGCAGAATATCAAGAAAACTGCATCAGTGAACTTATCGGTTTGTCTTTTGGCAGTTTTTTACTTCTATATCTTTAATATATATATATATATATATATATATATATAAAACCTGTGCTCCTTTTTGTTGTAACAGCATTGTTGGTTTGAGTCCCTTGGTAGTTCAGCGGTGGACCACACACATACTGACTTTAGTTGATAATTGGACACTGATGTACTGGAACAAAAAGGATGAATGGTGAGATTTTTTTTTCTCCTTGACCCGACCGCCGTCTTTTTGGTCGGGGCGTTAAAGGCTGCAGTGACTGGATGATTCAAATTTCAGCCCCATATAAACTTCTGTCACAAGTTAATTGAGTTTCTGAGGGGGACCT
>NW_019459326.1:0-580 GCF_002814215.2 Seriola lalandi dorsalis | reverse complement strand
TACTCTTCAGCCACACAATAGATAATAACTATTTGTGTTAAGTCTGATAAAAATGTTAAATCTATTCTGAACTAGTTGCAGGTGTTTTTTTTCTGAACCTGAGGAGGTCAAGGGTCAGATGAGCCTCAGGGCCGCACAGCAAACAGCTACACCTGCTGGGGCTCACGTGACAAGTCAACAAACTTCAGCTTCTCTTTCATAGCGCTTTTGTAAGTGGCTGTTAATCATGAGTGTAACAACTGATGGATGATGAATTTGACATGAGGTTAGAGTCAGATTTAAGGCAAAATTCTTTCTAGTCCACGGACATTTTAACATGTGACCGTCATGTTCTCAGTGCTGCTCACTTCAAATGTTCATATCGACACCCTCTTAAAATAATGGCCTAAGTCATTTTTTCAGGTTTTTCAGGAAACACAAAAAACTCAACAAAAGAGTCACACTTTTGACATAGGCCATTATACAACCGGGGGTAGAATTGCATGTTCCCCTCAACTGAGGATTCAGGCGATTTTACCAGAGGTGGCCAGCATCATGAGGGGGTGATTTAGGCAAAAAAAACATTTTTGTCAAAACATGA
>NW_019459325.1:0-500 GCF_002814215.2 Seriola lalandi dorsalis | reverse complement strand
CATGCAGCTACATACAATATCGACTGAAGCTGAGATACAGGATCTTTAACCAGTCGCTAGATCCTGTCGTGAATAATCAGCCTGTGTCAAAAATCAGTTTTACACACAGAGATGAACATGGCTGTGATCTTATATAGATCTGACATATATTATTTTTTTATGTGAAAACATGCATTCACAGATCTTATTAAAAGAAAAACAGCCTGTAGTCATCATTTCATCATTTCATCATGCAGAATATAAATCAGTTTTTCACCTAGTCAGTTTGGTGCTAAATAAATGATCAATCATTATATATGTGTATTTCTTCAATGTAACCCTCAAACAGTTTCAGCTAAAAGTGCTGTTAATATGTTTGAACTTTGGCTGCACTCTGTTCTTACAACACAAATCACATTAAGTGTTAATACAGCACTGACAGAGAAAATGAAAACAAATCAAAACCAGCCACAGCAACAGATAAGACAACAGATTAACTGACGGGAAAAAGGTGGAGTCCA
>NW_019459324.1:0-540 GCF_002814215.2 Seriola lalandi dorsalis | reverse complement strand
TTCACTCCTTTTCCTCGTACATCGTTTTATTCGGACTGTGACCTCTCACCCTCTAAGAAGTATCAACATGCATGACGAGGGTTGGTCCCTGTGGAGGATCAGACGGAGAGTCAGCAAAGACGGTAACGAAGCTCAACGATCCACAGACACGACGATGACGAGGACGAAGACGATGACGAGGACGAGGACAAACAGAAGATCAGTCAGATTTAGTTTCATTTCAGTGACGTGGAGTTTTAAATTAATTCTATTTTCAGCAATTAATCAATGAGCTTCAATGACCTCACAGCCAAACTGGTAGAATTTGTTACCTGTGTTTATCAGGTTTCATCATCATCATCATCATCATCATCATCATGACTCTCAGGTCAACCCCCGTTTCTGTGTGCTGGCCCTGGAGGACGTCATGTCAGCTTTAGAAAACAGTTCCTCTGATTTCTGCGCCGTCACTTGTTCCTCAGACCAGACCAGACCAGAACAAACCAGACCAGACCAGACCAGAACAAACCAGACCAGACCAGACCAGACCAGAACAAACCA
>NW_019459323.1:0-575 GCF_002814215.2 Seriola lalandi dorsalis | reverse complement strand
TCTCTGTATATATTTTAAACTTCAGAGAGACGACAGTGATGACGGATGAATAAATATTTTTCCCAAAGATCACGGGGCTCAGATGAATACACTGACGTCTCCCTCCACCTGGTTTCCTGCCTCTTGTTTCAACGGCACAGTGATTGTAAAAGTTTTGAATGAAAAGTATTTGACGTTTTATTCTGGAGGAAAAATTGACTGATGCAGAATAAGTCATTTAATGTAGTTTGTTTTTTTCATGTTCATTTCATTGACCACGAGCCACTGAAGATTGTGAACTTATTTGAACGACAGTTTATAGTGTTTTGTTCTCCAGTTTTCTCAGAAATAAATCATCCAGGCTTGGTCTAATAGTCATAACACTTAGAGCCATAAGGTGGAATTAAAGTTACGTAGAAGTTGCCTCACTGTCTGGGTGCTACTTGTGCTGCAGGTACATCCGCGGTCTTCCACACGTATTGGTTTTTATTATTGAACATTTTGTTTAATTATAGTCAAAAGCCAAATAATCACATAAAGGCTGAGATCAGTGTGGAACCGCGGCAGCATTTCCTCATTTTACAGCTCAGAGAAAT
>NW_019459322.1:0-561 GCF_002814215.2 Seriola lalandi dorsalis | reverse complement strand
GTCCAACAATGCCACCTCGGTTAATGAGAGCCTAGGAACTCTTAAAGTTTTAGCTTAATATTAAAAATTGGTTCGGGTTCTTACAAGGGAGAGCAGTGTGTCATAACCCAATGACAGAGACTGGAGCATAATAGTGGAGAACAGTATTTTACTCATTACCCACATGATTCAGGTAGTAACAGTTTAAAAATACCCAATGATAGGACAACTGGATCATTCTAAAAAGGGGTGTCTTCATGGTGTTTCTAACTCTCTCCCACCTTTTCTCCTACTCCTGAATGAGGATTGGCTGTTCCCAGTGTCAGTCCTAGTAATCCAATCAGGTTAACTGTCCACACTTTACTGCACTTTCAACTGGGTGAGCACTATGGGAGAAAAACCTCAAAACACAACTAAAAAACATCCAAAAAGAAACTAATAAGCAAACACACATAAAATCAAGAGCAATTAAAGCAAAGCAAACTAATAAATATACATACAAAACACAAATTAAATCAGAAATAAAGCATAGCAACTAATATGAATGCAAAACAAACGCAACCAAGAATATTCAAATACTCA
>NW_019459321.1:0-434 GCF_002814215.2 Seriola lalandi dorsalis | reverse complement strand
TCATAGTATAGTAAGGCGTATAAACGTCATAGTATAGTAAGTCAAAGCAACAAACGTCACAGTATAGTATGGCAAAAAAACATCAGAAAACATCACAGTATAGGTTGGCAAGAAAATGTCAAAAATCATCATAGTATAGTAAGGCGTATAAACGTCATAGAATAGTAAGGAAAAAATGTCAAAAATTGTCATAGTATAGTAAGGCAAAAAAAATTTTCAAAAAACATCATAGTATAGTAAGGCATATAAACGTCATAGTATAGTATAGCAAAAAAATGTCAAAAAACATCATAGTATAGTAAGGCATATAAACGTCATAGTATAGTATGCCAAAAAAATGTCAAAAAAGGTCATAGTATACCATGGCAAAAAATGTCAAAAAACGTAATATTTTAGCAAGGCATAAAAAGGTCATACACACAAGATATTCCTAA
>NW_019459320.1:0-585 GCF_002814215.2 Seriola lalandi dorsalis | reverse complement strand
GGCTGAGCTTTAAAGATAACCACGATCACTTTTGTAAGTCTTTATTTTGGGTCTTAAAGGAAATGTGAATCCCAACGTAACATGCTGTTTGGCCTCGTGTCTAAATTGCTGGTGTCAAGTCAGGGTGCATTTTTGCATCAGCCAGCTCCCTACTTTTATTCTTTTCTACTTCTTTATATCCTTCAAATCACATCTGTGCGGACTAATGAGCAGAGTGTGTGTAAGTGAAGCATTTAAAAAGTTTGCCTTTCAGACAATTAAAGTGAAAATATTTTTGCAGACTATTTCAGTGGGTGAGTGGTTAGATTTATAATGGGCTAATTCTTATGGCCAATTAATAAAACAGACCATCGCAGAAAAGTCTCTGAAAAACCTGTAATTTTGTACTTTATGACCTTATATTAAATGATTACACTTCGGAACATTTGGTTTGTTTTTAAGTTAAAACACTGAAACTAAGTGAGAGAATTGGAAAAGCTTAGCTATGGAGGTGAAATGGTTTTCAGTTAATATTCATTAAGTGCACCCACTTCATATTCATATCTTCATATCTGCCTCAGAGCAGTGTGGAGGGCTGTAGTGATG
>NW_019459319.1:0-584 GCF_002814215.2 Seriola lalandi dorsalis | reverse complement strand
ATCTCTCCATATTTGTCTCTCATCGACAGCCCTTTCCGTCTTTTTAGTTAAGAAAAGATAACTTTTTTCCTCATGTCCGTACTCTATCAGGAACAACAATACATGAAGAGTTTGAAGTGAGCTTCCTTCCTGTGAAGGGGGATGATGAGTCCCTACATATCAGACAGATTCAACTGTGTCCTTGACCATGTAGACTACAGAGCGAAAGGAACAACAGCAAGTCCTCCATCTCTCTCACGCTCTCACACTCACACGCTCACACACTCTAACACACACAGGTGCAGAGGAATGCAACTCTGAGTCGGAGAGAGACAATGTGTGTAACTATGTGTATAATGGTGATAATGTCTGCTAATGGTTTAATAATATGAGACTGTGATAATGACAGTAATGATGCACCAGGAATAGTTGCCCCCTAAAATAGAGCAGGGGATGGGTGTCATTAAACAAACTCCACAGAAAGGCTCTTTGTTTGGTGTGTGTGTGTTTGTGTGTGTGTGTGTGTGTGTGTTTGTGTGTGTGTGTGTGTGTGTGTGTGTGTGCGCACCCACTGGGTTAATGGCAGTGGTGATGGTGATGGAGTT
>NW_019459318.1:0-543 GCF_002814215.2 Seriola lalandi dorsalis | reverse complement strand
GCAAAAGTGTAGTTGAAAATAACTTGGCACCATTGCTCAAACACACAACACTGACAAGTTTATTAATATAAAGAAGAGGTCTTCATGGGTCCACTTGGATCCTAGACCGAACCAGGGATCTGAGTCAGACCAAGTATGAATAATATTCAATCTAATTGGGTCTTATAGGGTTCTGTTGTCTTGCCACAGGTCTCAGGTGTGTTAGTCAAAATAAAAAGAAGATCATCTAAAAAAAACATTTGGGAACATTTGGTTCAGGTTTGTTTTCACAGGTCGGTTTCAGATCCAGTTGATCAATTTTGGACAAATAAATATTATTAAGAATAACAGCACACAGTCACTAAATCTCTGGTGTTAATGTTTGTTTTTAATGCTTTGTATAGTTTTGTGTACACGAGTAATGGTTGTAAACGATTGCTTGTTTTGCATTTATTATATAAATTCTTTCATTTTGCATGTGAACCCTTCAGTGTTGTTTTGTTCAAATATATTTTAAGGCCACTAACAAGTCATTTAATCACTCTCAAACTTCAATTAAAATTT
>NW_019459317.1:0-647 GCF_002814215.2 Seriola lalandi dorsalis | reverse complement strand
GTAAGTACTTGGTGCCTGAACTTCACTCCTTGTTTCAATCTGCACAAAGGACGTTACCTGTCGTAGAGACTCACCCTGACACTGACCTCAGTCACTGCAGCTGTCCCTCAAAAAGCTTGAAACTGTCACGACTGGCCACAATAACTTCACACTGATGGTTTCAAGCACAAATGTGTCCCCACAACCACAGTAAGACATGTACACACACACGTATACATACACATACATGACCTAACAGAAGTTGATCTGCCACAGCAGCTTCGAGTTGCCTTCCTCTTCCTGTAGGCTCTGTTCGATGTTTGAAGGAAGAGGAGGAAGAGGAGGAAGAGGAGGAAGAGGAGGAGGCAGACCCCTGCTGGAGGGCCCAGGCTGCTCCTCTGGGACATTGAAATCCTTGTCCCACCTGTACATACCAATTTACATATGACAGTGAAATTCAGCTTTAACTGCATCTACAACTATTTTTTTATTTTAAATATTTACAGTTGATTGTAAATTGTACACTACAGTATTTAATTAATCTATTTATTACATTCTTTCATACATGTTTCCAATTACTGTAGTTTATAATTCTCAATAAAGTTATTTCTGAAGCTCTTGCTTTAACTTTGTTGATGGTTTTTATAGAACACATCTGGTATGAATTT
>NW_019459316.1:0-603 GCF_002814215.2 Seriola lalandi dorsalis | reverse complement strand
AATTTCTCAAGATAAATAATAAAAACAATAAAAATAGAAACACAAGTAATAAATGTAAAAATATGTGAAATATATCAAATGAGTAAATAAACAAGCAACGAAATAATAAAATAAGTGTTATAATGTGAAATCAAATGTTATATGAATTTGATATTAAATTCATATAAATTATTTATATAAATTATATAGATTTACACTTTAAACTTTAAACTGAGTAAGATTAAAAATAACTCAAAAGCACCACCTGGTGTCATTACCTGGTTATAAAGCACAATTACAAATAAACCTGTCGACTGAATTATGCAAAATAAATAAATAAATAAACTTTCCAAAACAAGTATGTGTTGATTTAAAGGGTCTCAAGCCAAAATGGGCTGGAATCACTGGTTTAAATGAAAAAGACTGGGAATCAAACCTGTGAGCTCCATCTGTCTCTTCAGCCACAGCGCAGTATATTTTTATAAACAGCATAAAGACTAATGTGTTTCAAGTTCACAGCAGCTCCAATAACCAAACAACAGGTGTGATTGTTTTAACACAGCGAACTTCCTCACATCGTCCTGCTCAGCATCAGTCTGCAGCTCAGACTCAACGCAGTCGTCT
>NW_019459315.1:0-563 GCF_002814215.2 Seriola lalandi dorsalis | reverse complement strand
ATTAGATTTATTTTTATCATCTCCTGCACAATGTCATTAGAATATATACAATTGACATCCATCAGGAGCACCAGACTCAACTTAGCACTACGATATACGTGGCCCTAATGAGAATTCAGTTACTACTAGAGGCCTTAGACATACAGTATTAAGTCCAACTGTGTATGCTAATGGATACACAGTGGCAAGAAAAAGCTACAGGGTATTCTGATCTTCATTAAGTCCCAAGAGTAAACAACAACAAGCTAATATTACACAATGAATTATTCTGTATACCTTCCATGTCTTTATTGAATACAGCCATTAAACATTCATAGTGCGTTTAGAAAAGGTAAATGAACTTTAATTATTTCATTATGCATTTGAAAGTTAGACAGGTGGACAGGTCCAGGGCTAGATCTGCACCTAGAACATTGCAGTTATGTGGTATGTATCTCAGACCACGAGGCTACCCTGCGAGTATCAAATTAAAGTTGCTGGATTGAAGAAAAATTGTTGCACCCACTTTGAGATTAAATTACTGCTCATGTATAATTTACTTGTAAGGCTCTCTGTATAAGACT
>NW_019459314.1:0-615 GCF_002814215.2 Seriola lalandi dorsalis | reverse complement strand
GGAATTTTGGAAATATTACATATTGGAAACTTTCCATGGGAATTATGGGAATTAATGGGAATTTAGGGGAACTAACTAGGAATATATTATATCCAAGCATAAATATAAACAGAAGTCATAAGAAAACATCCATACAAAATGTTTTCAACAGATATTTCAACAGTTTTATTTGTAAGTAGAACAGAACACATTTTAATTACTTGTTTCATGGATGAACAAAAACAGGAATGTTGGGTTCAATATTACCCATCTCCCAACCCCACTCGTTCAAAAATGCATCCCCCCATCCAAAAATCTCCACAAAGTCCCATTTAAAACTGTTAAATGAAAAAAGCCACTCTCCCTCCAAAACACACTTTGCAATATGCTGCTGCATTTTTGTGGCATTCTTCACGTATGACTCATCACAATACTTACACATATATACAGACTTCCCTTGTACATTAGCTGGTGTAAAATGTCTCCACACATCGGATGGCGCACGTGGCATTTTTCTGTAAAATAAGACAAGAGCTTGTAAGAATACTAATGCAATGTGATGAACAGATATAAATAGTAAGGCTAGCTAAACAACTGGAATGATCTTCAAAACATATTGCAGGAGGCAGAAAAAAA
>NW_019459313.1:0-500 GCF_002814215.2 Seriola lalandi dorsalis | reverse complement strand
AACATGGTGGTGCTAGAGAGATATCCTGGCCTACCAATCATATTCTCCACAAGTAATGCAACATGTATGTTTGTCACAAGACCCGACAAACATCAAATCATCTTTTTGTTTTTGTTGTGAAAATGAACTGCAAAGATTACAATTCAAACTAAAAATGCACACATTTTGAGGCAAAGCTTTCAGTTTCTTTTTTGAATGATTGGTTATTTCTTTGAGTTCAAATGAAATTAAGTGATGGCATGATTAAAAAAAACTTGTGAGGATGTATTAAACACAAGCAAAATGTTAATATTGTCAATATTGCACGTTGTTTGGTACAACTTGTCAACAATCAGATGAACACTAATATATTATAAAACGGACAGTTGCAGTCCTAATTAATTGATTTTTTTTTTTGCTGTTTATTTTATGAAACCTTGCCAGTATACTAACCGTTACAATAAAAACTATAAGCAACAATCGGCTGTGGAAACACAGTGGTAACAGCTAGGTGTATGTTT
>NW_019459312.1:0-509 GCF_002814215.2 Seriola lalandi dorsalis | reverse complement strand
CACACACACACACACACACACAAACACACATATAAACACACACAAAATCTGCCAACCAGCCATATGTTGCGGATTTACAGGAGGTTATGTGCTAGACTATATCTTGGCTAGACACAGTGAATTCCTGCCCGGCTAGCTGTTCCCCACTGTGTCCAGTCTTTATGCTAAGAAAAGCTGACTGGCTGCAGGTGGTAGGTTGATGTTTTTCTCAATGGAGAACATTGGCCCAGTCATTTCACAACTAGTTAAGTGCAGTTTAATGTCAGTTGGACTGTTCTTAATGCAGGTTGTCTTATAAATTTGTGGCTCCAGGTTTGGTCTGCACAGCCACCGACACTATACAACTGTTCTCGTAAACTGACCATTATCTTTTAAGTAATATAACGTACAGTATATATTTTCATATCAATAAGTTTCTTATCACTGTTTAATTCCGTCAACCCTTGAGAAATGCAGCGCAGAAACAACGCAGCAAAAGATACTGTGATCAGAATTTACACACTGAGGAT
>NW_019459311.1:0-588 GCF_002814215.2 Seriola lalandi dorsalis | reverse complement strand
CTCCCCAAAGGGCAGCACAGAGACGAAATAGACTCAAGGGAGGCAAAGGTGATTGAACACAGGTGAAACACATTAGGGCGGGGCAGACAATCAACAAGGAGGGAAACAGGACAAAGACAGGAAGTCAAAACATCAAGAGACACAAGGAAAGTAACTTCAAAATAGGAACAGGAAATGACCAAACTAATACACATAACACAAAAGCTCAAAACAGAAAATGTTCGTCATGGCAACCCATGACACATTTGGATACATCATGTCCAGTGCACAGTCATGTGATCAAAGTGTTGATGTAAACAGGTGAGTTATGTAAAAATTCACCCCCCGCACAGTTATCATGATGGAGGAAATTAGTTATAGAGACGACAAGTGTTCAGCGTGTTTATTCCTGTTGTAAAGTTGAACATTTTAACATGGGAGTCTATGGGGATTGACTAACTGTTGGAGCCAGGCTCTAGTGGTCATTAGAGGAACTGCAGTTTTTGCTTCTTCAGTGTTGGCGTCATTTTTCAGCCCGGGAGGTTGCAGCATGGGATGTTGCTGTTTTACATACAGTACCAGGATGAACTCATTGCTGTACTGTTCATT
>NW_019459310.1:0-492 GCF_002814215.2 Seriola lalandi dorsalis | reverse complement strand
TTTACATTATAATTACAACATAATGCCACTCTCACCACCTGCAAGTTTGGGTCTTTACTCACCAAAAAAAAAAAAAGGCAGGAAAGCAAGATAGCTGTACCTTTACAACAAATGGAAAGTCTTGTCAATTACTTTTCTACAGACATAACCCACATCATTCTTTCCTTTTTAAATACAAAGCTGCGATGAAAATATTTAAATTTCTATAACTTAATATTTAGCATACATTTAGCCTTCTATTGAAGTCACTGGTGATTAAGAATAGCATTACAAAACCCCCCAAAACACTAGATTCCTGTGTGAGTTAATTGACGATTAAAGCGCGTGCTGACCGCCTACCTTCCACCGTGCACGCGGTGACTGCAACGAAAAGTAAAACGTGTAGAAAGTCCATGTTGAACCGAGCACGAAGAGAAGGCAGAGATGCTCTTCAGTTTATTGCTGGACGTAGACGGAGTGCGGGAATAATAGTACTGTCCGTGTGTGTGCGCG
>NW_019459309.1:0-627 GCF_002814215.2 Seriola lalandi dorsalis | reverse complement strand
CTTTAACTAGCATTATTTTTGAAATAGCAATTGACAATGTGTATGTGTATGAGTCACTCACGGTGACAAAGCCACAGAGAATTATCACCTAACTCTTCAGTTCCCCTCAGCTCCACAGCTTTATCATTATTTTGTTTTTTCTGTCCTACAACACGATTGTTTCGGTTCACTCGCTCTGCTCTCCTTAACCTTGCTGTTTTTGATGACTAAGCTCTGATAAATCCACTGCATACTGGAGACGTGGCTAGCCATACAGAGCTATGAGAGAATGACTCCGTCATATTCCCTATGTGCATTCTGGCGTTGTGGTTGTAGAAAAAAGCCAGGCAAATGATAGACAGCTCAGCTCCCAGCCACTGGAGACGTCCATTCCTGGGATGACCTGCGGGCCACGGGTCGGACTGGAACACGGGCCGCTGCGGGTAGGACTAAGCTTTATGCCCTTCATCAGGTGAGCCGGCGGAGCACCCCAAATTTTTGAAGTGAAACTGCTTTATCCGTTTTAAAAACCTGGTAAAAACCTGCTGAACGTCTGCTTCATACGTTTTCAGAGGAACAATCAGAACAAAGGTTAGCATCAATCTCAGCTCCAACTCTTCCCTGAGTCTCTGTCCTCCGTACAGCGTC
>NW_019459308.1:0-580 GCF_002814215.2 Seriola lalandi dorsalis | reverse complement strand
TTTTCTTCAGGATCGTATTGGACGCCCATCAGAGACGGGTATTATCGGAATTGTAGACCCAGAATGCCGCATGATCGGCCTGCGGCTGTACGACGGGTTGTTCAAGGTGATCCCGTTGGACCGGGACAACCGTGAGCTCAAGGCCTTTAACATCAGACTGGAGGAGCTGCAGGTCATTGATGTCCACTTCCTGTACGGCTGCCAGGCCCCGACCGTCTGCTTCATCTACCAGGTACTGAAGGAAAGGAAGGAGGGCGTGTCTGAGGAACGACTTTCTTCGTAAATTCATACAGACGTGACTTTAAATTTATTGTGTGAATTTTTCCTGAATTATCTAAAGCCCATAGTCATAGTAAAATGTTAAAATGTTGTAGGCAGTTAA
Source organism: Seriola lalandi dorsalis (assembly GCF_002814215.2). Taxonomy (NCBI): domain Eukaryota; kingdom Metazoa; phylum Chordata; class Actinopteri; order Carangiformes; family Carangidae; genus Seriola; species Seriola lalandi. The sequence goes on along the minus strand of NW_019459308.1, from coordinate 198 downwards.
AAGTGTAGCTTGGTGCTGTGTTGTGTATCATAGGATCCCCAGGGACGCCATGTGAAGACCTATGAGGTTTCTCTGAGGGAGAAGGAGTTCAACAAGGGCCCCTGGAAGCAGGAGAATGTGGAGGCTGAGGCATCAATGGTCATCCCAGGTAATCACAGTTTATCCTGAATCCATCACTGAAGGTGAAGCCGAGTCTAC
>NW_019459307.1:0-584 GCF_002814215.2 Seriola lalandi dorsalis | reverse complement strand
CTCCTCCCTTCTGACCAAGGTGTTAGGTTTGAGTGATGTATTCAACAGTTACCCTGCCGGTGGTGACACAGGCACTCTGCCCAGCTGCCACTACGTAAGAGCTTTGCACGCTACAGATGGAGGTAGGCGTTATTTCACCCTAACCCTCCGGCTCCGGAATCTGCTTGCAATGGCAGGCGTGGATCCAGGGCATTCTTCCGTCCACCTTCGCTGCTGTCTCGGTGACCAAGAGAACCTGGAACGGCCCGATGTAGCGCCGCTGCTTCCAATGCTTCCGTCTGTGGTCTTTGATGAGCACCCGGTCTCCTGGCTTCAGCCGGTGTTGGATCGCAGTGGCTGGAGGGGGAAGTACAGCTTTCACCTGTGATGCAAAGCGGACAGTGCTGCTGACAGATTAGCGCAATACCTTATCATACTGTCTTCATATTGGTGCCAGTGGTCAAGGCAGGTTTCACTGGACCAATGCCAGTGGCCGGAGGTCTTCCAAACACTATTTCAAAGGGACTAAGGCCATGTTTATTCCTTATTCGCATGCGCATATGGAAAAGCACCAGTGGGAGTGCTTTCACCCAACCATGTGTCCT
>NW_019459306.1:0-661 GCF_002814215.2 Seriola lalandi dorsalis | reverse complement strand
ACAAAAACAACAAACTTTCTTTGCCTAAATATTTTTCCTGTTGTACTGATTCAGACATTGTTTGTATGTCAGACTGTCATTTCTGTTGAATAAGTCTATATTGTTGGAAACGTCTGACAGCGCTGAGTTGCTGACTGGGGTGAAAGTTAAGGACTGATGAAGGTTTGGGTGAGATGGTAGTGAGGAATACTCTTTTTCAACTTGTACATTTCTTATTTATCAGTTGTTCACGATAAAAAACATATTTGGAAAAAAACATGACAGGAGACAAACAAATGGAGGACAGTAGGTGGCAGCAGGATCATTGTCCCCCCACGGTCTCGTGGGGGGAATGATGACTTGATGAGTCTATATAAGTTTTGTGTTAAACAGCATTGACCGAACACCTCCTCAAAGCGTGGGGCCCACTGGGCCCTCTGTCTGGAGCTCGTCTCCTCAGCAGCATCTTGGTGTGGCAGGAATGTTTCCAGGGACTCTCCTTACGCGAGTGTCCAGACAGAGGGAGCTCGTTACCGCCATGAGGAGGAAGACTCGGCTTCTATAAATAGCTAGGCTGTTTAAAAATAGCTGTAGGCTACAGTTATGACAAGGAGTCTCAGGGAAGTATTTGCTATAATGCAGCTTGATCAGCTTAAAGGCTGACAGGCAGACACCTACCGCC
>NW_019459305.1:0-632 GCF_002814215.2 Seriola lalandi dorsalis | reverse complement strand
AAAAAAAAAAAAGTACAAATTTCTTTTTTGGGGCTGAGACTTGGACTTGTGACCTTGTGATGCAAGATGATGACATAAGAAGACAAGAGATATGATGATATGTGCAACAGGATGAGCAGATGTGTGTGATGAGATGAGATAAGAAATGAGATGAAACTTGTCCCTTGCAGAAAAATGTATTTGGGCTCTTGTCATTAAAAGTACAATATAAAGTCATAACATACAAACACATAGAAATAGAAGTCATACAGGAAACTGTCAGTAGCTGTAGGACAATCCACAGGGGCTGTACTGTTACACCCAGTGTGACTCCTGTCGTGTACTGGGATTCACAGCCAGCTAAACTCTTTATGGACATCATGACCTCCAAGGAACAGGCAAGCAGTTGTGGTTGGACAGGTTTAATGCCAAAAATTGTGAAACTGAAACACAGAGTACAGAAACATAAATTAACAACCAAGATACATACATTGCAAAAAATAGCGGATCTAACATTTACAGATCTGCGGCGGAAAAGTCCGCGATCGGGTCTCGATCGTTATAATAAATACGTAGTGTCAAATTTAACCAAACACTTTGCACTCTAACAATGATGTGTAGAAATGTACTCACTTATATTGCCAGTACAAGGG
>NW_019459304.1:0-457 GCF_002814215.2 Seriola lalandi dorsalis | reverse complement strand
GCTCACATGTGGCTTTGACTTGCAACTGAATCTTTAGACCCCTGTATTACTGTTCATCCAAGAAACAGAGAGACACCATTTTTCATCCACACAGTGAAGAACTAGTTAAACATCTTTGCTGTTGTGGAACTTGTGGAACAAGTTGTTAAACACTGTTGAGTGTCACAAGCTGAGAGACAACTTTGTTTTTCTTGCATTTATGAAACATCCGTTCCTCTAGTCCTGCTTAAGTACAGGAGCGTCTGTCTGTATATGGTATCATGTTCCACAAGTCTCAGTGGTGTGTGTTAGTAGAGAACAGTGTACAGAGAGACACATTTCTGACAGAAAATCCAAGAGTTGGACACTAAAATCAAACTGCGATGGCCGGGAATCGAACCCGGGTCAACTGCTTGGAAGGCAGCTATGCTCACCACTATACCACCATCGCTTGGAAAGGAGGAAATTTTCATGGAAA
>NW_019459303.1:0-482 GCF_002814215.2 Seriola lalandi dorsalis | reverse complement strand
TCAGAGAACAAGGTGAATCGCTCCCCTCCTGTCTCCCCTCTCTCTCTCTCTGTCTCTCTCTCTCTCTCTCTCTCTTCCTCCCCTCGCAGCCTGCACCACCCCTTCTCTCCTCCTCCTCCTCCTCCTCCTTCTCTCACTCCCTCACTCATGTTTAATTCTTAGCCTGACTTCCAGCTGAACCACTTTTCTTGGATCCTAATGAGTTCCAGCTCCTACAACCATCCTTCCACTGCACCTTTGAAGTAGTGTGAAGACTCTGTAGTGTCCAGTCCCGTTTACTCCCCTCCAGCGTGATTTTAACCCTTTCCCCTCCCCTCTTTCTCCCTCCGTCCCGGTCTGTCTCTATCACTTACTTACTCTTTGTGCAGATAGAAGAAGGCTGCATTGTGCCCGAGGGATACACAGGCTCAGCTTGTCCACTCCAGGCAGCCTTGCCAAGTTTGTGCTCCCTGGAGTGCTGTGTGTGTGTGTGTGTGTGTGTG
>NW_019459302.1:0-540 GCF_002814215.2 Seriola lalandi dorsalis | reverse complement strand
CCAGTCAGTGAGGAAGAAAGTAAACCCCAACCAAATCCATTCTTCCAAAAGGACTTACCAGTGGGGCCTTCACCTGGTAAGATCGTGGGTGGCGTGATTGGCTTCCTCCTAGTGGGGGTTTTGGCAGGTGTGTGTTATTGGAAGCGAAAACCCATCATGGATTTCATAAATCAAAGACGCGCTCAGGCTGCTCCTGCAAGTGAAAATGGGCGGACTGCAGCTTCATCCCCGAATGAAGGAGAGCCACTCAAAAAAACAGGTACAAATGATGTCACCTCGGAAGAAGTAGAATCGTAGAAGATCCCACGGACACAGGATCACATCTGGATCCTGATGCTTCTATCTTCACGTGCTCGCTACGTCTGCATACATAATGAGAAAGCATCCTTTCTGCCCATCTTTGTAGCATCCAGATGTGTGCATGGACTTGAACAGCAGCAGAGCAGTGGACATATTTTCATATTTTCTTCCCATAACAGTGGGGTTTTTTTTATTTTTTGGGGGGGGGGGGGGTATGTAGGTTTTCCTACCACGGATATG
>NW_019459301.1:0-502 GCF_002814215.2 Seriola lalandi dorsalis | reverse complement strand
ATTAGATTTGGACTCACTCTGTCACGATCAGGAAATATTTAACAGCACAGAAAAGGTTAATGAATTAGGAAATAGATGAATTACATATGTTTTAAATAAAGTTTCATTTCATCTGAACATCTGGAAAAATAAAACAGATTAAAACCTTCTCATGAAACTTTCCAGTGTCAGAAGAAACAAATCTAGATGACTGAAAAAAAAACAGTTGACCAGGACAACAGAAACTAAAATGACAACAGACACACAGAGACACACAGAGACACACAGAGACACACGCAGAGACACACAGAGACACACAGAGACACACAGAGACACAGAGACACACAGAGACACACAGACACACAGAGACACAGAGACACACAGAGACACAGAGACACACAGAGACACAGAGACACACAGAGACACACAGAGACACACAGAGACACACACAGACACACAGAGACACACAGACACACAGAGACACACAGAGACACACACAGAGACACACAGAGACACACAGACA
>NW_019459300.1:0-536 GCF_002814215.2 Seriola lalandi dorsalis | reverse complement strand
TTTTATGCCTTTAATGGATAGTATAGTGGAGAGTGACAGGAAACAGGGAGGCAGAGAGAGGGGGAATGACATGCAGCGAAAGGCCGTCCGATGCGGGATTCGAACCGGGGCCAACTGCAGCGAGGACTGTAGCCTCTACACATGGGGCGCCTGCTTAGACCACTACGCCACACGACGCCCCATCCCACCCATTTTACACATGATGTTTAGTTTAGTATTTAGGCTTTACTGTTGCACTGGAAGAGCGTTTCCAAGTTCAGCTTGAGACTAAAATTTCATTACGATGTTGAGTTGCATCATGGGAATTCTAGGATACAGCATTTTTAGATCTTAATCCTCATTCGAGAATAAAAGTCAGGATATCTTTGCATCAGTTTTGACCACTATCCCCCTTCTTTATGGAAGTTTGACACTAAATTTGTTGTCGCTTTAACAAAACAGCTGAGTGATTTGTCTTGAAATGAGTTTCGCTGCCTGTTTTAATCTCCTTGAATGGATCTGCAACAGATGGCTGGAGTTGGTAACAAGCAAGTCAC
>NW_019459299.1:0-546 GCF_002814215.2 Seriola lalandi dorsalis | reverse complement strand
ACACTGTACTGCAATAATACACACTGTACTGCCATAATAAACACTGTACTGCAATAATACACACTGTACTGCCATAATAAACACTGTACTGCAATAATACACACTGTACTGCCATAATAAACACTGTACTGCAATAATACACACTGTACTGCCATAATAAACACTGTACTGCAATAATACACACTGTACTGCCATAATAAACACTGTACTGCAATAATACACACTGTACTGCCATAATAAACACTGTACTGCAATAATACACACTGTACTGCCGTAATATACACTGTACTGCCATAATAAACACTGTAGTGCAATAATACACACTGTACTGCTATAATACACACAGTACTGGAGTGAAAAACGCTCCACTGCTGTAATACACATTGTACTGTAGTAATTCACACTGCACTGCAGTAATACACAATACTAAGTAATGCACACTGTCCTGCAAAAATATACATTGTAATACAATGATACACACTGTACTGTAGTTATACACACTGTAATATAATGATACACACTGTCCTGCAGTAATACACACTGTAC
>NW_019459298.1:0-569 GCF_002814215.2 Seriola lalandi dorsalis | reverse complement strand
ATGATGACCTCACATTACAGAGCAAGCTGGGGAAGAAGGCTCTATCTTACACCCGGTGCAAAGCAGCACCAAGCGCAACATAACTGTCTGCTACTTTCAGACTGTTTAAATAGCAAATGCACTTGTGCTCATCAGAGCGTGTTGGTTTTAAAATGAGGTGTGTTCAGGAGCATTGTTAGCTTATTGTTATATGACGGACAACTGTGTTGTTGTGGTCACACAGGACGGTGATAACCACAGCAATGACAGCTGTAAAAATTCTCAGTGATGTTTTTACCATTGGAGTGTTTTACCACACGGCCATTTACAGTCCCTGTGACATTTTAACAACCAAGTTAATAATTCTACTCCTCCATATATAGCTCACATTACACTGTTACCTGTCATCAGGTCAGTAAGAGGGGAAACACACGCAGACGATGATTGATCAATCGATCTAATTGATTTGGTCTTTATCGCTCTCTCTCTCTCTCTCTTTTTAACCATGCTCTCTTCATATTCAGCAGAGTGATTGTGTCCATGTGATTAAACAAACCAGTGGTTTTACTCCTGGTCGATTCAACAAACTA
>NW_019459297.1:0-646 GCF_002814215.2 Seriola lalandi dorsalis | reverse complement strand
GGGATCATCTTGGCTTAACAATCTGGCGGGATTTCATCTCACTTCATTCGTTTAGTCTGACATCGTGTCCCGTTTCTTGTTTTGAAACGATTGATTTTGGCTGATTCGTTATCGAGCGTTCGGCCGTTTGACCTCATGTCCTGTTCCCCGTCAGCAAATAAAGTTCACTGACAGCTGAGGAGAGTAGTAGTTGTTACAGAAGCTCTTATCTGTTGGTCGAAATGCAGCACAGTCTCGACATCATCTACTTTTGTGACCATTTTTCTCTGATTGTCCGACTGTTTCTCCAACAGGGAAAACTAGAGTTGTTGTGATACAGAGACTGCCGTCAGAAATGCCTCTGATACAACGCAAAATACTGGATCTGGAATCGGCCAATAGGCAGGTGTATGTTCCCCCTACATACACCTGGATAAAACACCAGTTTCCCACAAATCAGTTCTTCTTTGCTGCAGCCTTCACTGGAAGTTGTGCCGCTGGTTTAGAGCAGTGAAGAAGAAGAACTGATCTCTGGCTGTTAACAACATGACAACAGTGTGGCAGTAGTTTAGACTGGAAAGTCCGCTTTAATTCTGTGGGTGAGGACAATAAGTCTATTTATTTCTTTTATAATTGATAGATAAATTAGATAATAAAAAAAAGACAT
>NW_019459296.1:0-545 GCF_002814215.2 Seriola lalandi dorsalis | reverse complement strand
AATTCAACACTTTTTAGATCATAACTTTATTTTGATGGTATTTCTATGACTGTATTTTCAACATGTTTTCAAACTAGTGGTGCTAAAATAATCATTTATAACTTGTTTTTTGGACTAAATCAGGAGAATGATGTAGAAAAATTGTTCTAAAAAACATAAAATAATAGATTGATAAAATACTAAGTTTTAATTCCAGGTCAAACAAAACACCCAGACTGTACTATTCATTTTCTAAGGCCATCAGCCATTTTCCACAGTCCAGGCCAGATGGCCTTGGGTCTCGCCCACTGACTCATTATGAGCTCCAAAACCCCAAAAAACCAAAACCAAAAGAAAACCAAAACCAAAGAGGTACGGACTGATCTTGTAGAGAAAAGACAAACAGAAGAAGCGAGGACGACACACTTCACACCTCCTTCTGCTTCAGTTGTGACGGTGAAAATCAAATAGATGCCAAGAGAAATATGTCTCGTCTTGCATGGATTCACAACTGCTGTGTTCTATAATATCAAGAATCTATCTATCTATCTATCTATCTATCTATC
>NW_019459295.1:0-460 GCF_002814215.2 Seriola lalandi dorsalis | reverse complement strand
TAATAAAAATAACTGATGTAATTGTGTACATAGCTTTGCACAACCATTTTTTGTTTTGGTTTTTCTTTTTTCCTTTTTGTAATGCACTGTAAGCCACATTCATACAGAGGTTCTTATATAGGGTATGTTTATTAAGGTTATTTTTAGTAATCTAATATGAAGAGTATGCCATAGCTAAATATTTTACAGCTACAAGCAAATTCATGATGAATGAAAGCTGCTATAGTCAGTGGAATAACACACCCAAAAAAAGACATCAATCAGCCCTACGCTGAGCTAACAGACGGATGATGACTAGACCAGTCTGGTGCTATATTTTCTGGGCTCCCAGCTCAGTGTGTGTGTGTGTGTGAGTGTGTGTGTGTGTGTGTCCACTAAAAGAAGGAGCAAGCAGGGAAGAAAACAATAGCCATCTACAAAATCTGGTTCCATCCCAAATAACACTGGAAGGGTAGAAGAG
>NW_019459294.1:0-555 GCF_002814215.2 Seriola lalandi dorsalis | reverse complement strand
TTGATTACATTTATAATGACAATAATGGTGGCAATGTATGTGTGCACGTACAGTACATAGAGCTGCCCCCCCCATATTCATTATCTGTCTCTCTCTTTTTTTAAATTTATTTATTTTTTATTTTTTATATTTTTTCCGCCTCCAGGTGACAAAGAAGCTGCTGCTGCTGTTTCTGAAACGGTTGCCTGGGTTACCAATGTTGGTGTGTTGGCTCTCCAGGATGGCGGCCGGATTGATGATGGCACATATTCAAGGTGGACCCCCGGAGGTTCCTGTTGTCTCATTGAGGCATAGTGGTCCTCGCTGGAGGGGAAGCACAGGATGTTCGGCCTGACTGTTGCCAAGGTGATCAGGAGGATCTCCTGGGAGGAGTGGAGTCTCCACTGTTGGAGGAGGACACATGGGGCGGAGGAGACGCTCCTCCTCATCCAGGATCTCCACGTCACCCTGGACGTCTCTTTGCTGGATTCTCTCTGCATCCAGGACACATGGAGACACAGAGGAGCCTCAGCTGCATTCAGGACCCAGCAGGTGCAGCTGTACAGAGACTGGTAG
>NW_019459293.1:0-488 GCF_002814215.2 Seriola lalandi dorsalis | reverse complement strand
GTCTGCAGTGAAATGCTGCACATGTTTTATCAGTCAGTGGTGGCCAGTGTCTTTTATGCTGCAGTCTGCTGGGACAGAGCATGTCTGACATGAACACAAAGAGACTGGACAAGCTGGTCAAAAAGGCTGAGCCTTTGCCATCAGGCTGTAGAACACCTCAGCCACAGGAAGTGGACTAATCTAGTTATTATTGTTTATTTATTATTAACTGTATTCATCATTATTATTATTATTATTATTATCAACAATGAGATAATGGACACATGAATTTTCCCTAGGGGATAAATAAAGTATCTATGTATCTATGTATCTATCTATCTATCTATCTATCTATCTATCTATCTATCTATCTATCTACTTATCTATCTATCTATCTATCTATCTATCTATCTATCTATCTATCTATCTATCTATCTATCTATCTATCTATCTATATCATGTCCATGACAGGCTGGTACATTGACCTGAGATGAGTTTTATTTTGTATA
>NW_019459292.1:0-567 GCF_002814215.2 Seriola lalandi dorsalis | reverse complement strand
ACTGAGGCCAGGAACTCACTGGATGCACGTCTTAGTTTTCATTTTGGTCACATGTTAATGGGTTAGAGTGGACACACTGGCTGCATGAGACATGAGGGAGACGCACATCTCGTGCCTCACACCTCGGAGCTATGTGACATGATCCAGAGTTTTGGCCTCTCACCTATTTTATTCATGTAAAGCAACGCAGCAGCTGAGCGATGGTAGCCACCACACTTACGCGTTGCAGGAAGTGTGTTCCCCGCGAGGCTCAAACATGAGTCTCTCTGATGTTTCCTCCTCTAACCACCTTGATACTCTCTGCTCTTTCACCTGTCAATCTGGAGCAAGCAGGAAGTAGATGAGCTTCAGACCCAGCTTTCCATTTTTTTATTTCACTTTTTATGTGCGAAAACCATGTTAAACAAAATATTAATCAAAGCAGAGTATTTTTACAGAGTTTAAAATTTCTGGAAATAAACTTTAATCATTTTAAAACTTGTCAGAAGTTATCAATGAGATGTGGTTGCAAACTCTTATGCTGAGAAAAATACATAAAAAGCACATAAGACCATCAATCTACTATCA
>NW_019459291.1:0-539 GCF_002814215.2 Seriola lalandi dorsalis | reverse complement strand
CATTTTTATGACTTTTTACGCCTTACTATACTATGACGATTTCATGACTTTTTACGCCTTACTATACTATGACATTTTTATGACTTTTTACGCCTTACTATACTATGGCGATTTCATGACTTTTTACGCCTTACTATACTATGACGTTTTCATGACTTTTTACGCCTTACTATACTATGACATTTTCATGACTTTTTACGCCTTACTATACTATGACGATTTCATGACTTTTTACGCCTTACTATACTATGACGTTTTTATGACTTTTTATGCCTTACTATATTATGACTTTTTATGACTTTTTATGCCTTACTGCACTATGACGTTTTTATGACTTTTAGGCCTTACTTTACTGACATTTTTATGACTTTTTGTACCTTATTATACTATGACGTTTTTATGACACTTCATGCCTTACTATACTATGACATTTTTATGACTTTTTACACCTTACTACACTATGACGTTTTTATGACTTTTTACGCCTTACTACACTATGACGTTTTCATGACTTTTTACGCCTTACTATACTATGACGT
>NW_019459290.1:0-599 GCF_002814215.2 Seriola lalandi dorsalis | reverse complement strand
TTTTTTTTAGGAAAGATTAAACATTGGAACAAGTTTTCATGTGTTTCACTTACGATCAAGGAGCAGCCTCTGGTGTCTAATCAGGAGCTGTAGTTTTCTGGGTCTCAGTGAGTTTATCAGCAGCAGAGACAATATGACAGAGTCCTTTCACTAAACCAACCACTGAGGTTTTCTTCTAAGTTCTGACAAGTTCTCTTTCTAATGACTTCTCTAAATATGTAGTGACACAGGCTGATGGATCTTTTCACTTCTCATGAAAAACACCCCCCTAATGAAAAATTTCCTGTTTATCTAAGATTCAAAGTAAGTGTTTGTTGGACCAACATGGATGTCTAACCTCCCGGTTAAAGGACCCAGCTCACCCCAAGTGTCTTTGAAATTTCACATAGTTTTAGTAGAAACTAGTTCCAGATAAAAAAACATCATGGAAACATTTCCAGTGAAATTAACCATTTGAAATAGATTTTCTGTTTGATTTGAAAGTTCACAGAAATAAACAGGTTGTTATCAGAGTCAAAGCAGGGACATGTGATTATCCTCAAACTCACAATAACGAGGAGTAGACATGTTATACATCATGTTAATGATGGGGGGGGGGG
>NW_019459289.1:0-500 GCF_002814215.2 Seriola lalandi dorsalis | reverse complement strand
GCATACGATAGATATTGATTCATAAAGCAGTTTTCCAAACAAGTTACAAACTCCAATTAGGAAACAAACCAATCGAAATCAGCACTTAAAACTAATTTAAGAAAAGGAATTCTTTTGGGGGAATAGGCTGAAATAAGAATATATATTTACTCACTCATGTGCATTGGCATAGAGTTGGAAAGAATCGTGAAGGTTACAAGTCATACATATAAATAAACACACATGAAGAGTAGGTGAGTAGGGCAGATAGAACAAGGGGAAAAGGTATGTATTCAGCTAAAGAGGTTAGTGGTTTAGAGGTGACCCTGAGTCTGCTGACCTGGTCTTGACGGACAGAAGCTGAAGGTGGACTGCCCCCCCCCCCGCGCGCTTCATCAGGCCTGGGAAGACCACCTGCTGCTGGGTGGAATGAATATGCATTAATACACAGCATGAGCACGCATGCTCTGAGAAATGTACAGTATGCCCACAGCCATCCATACCACACACACACACACACA
>NW_019459288.1:0-607 GCF_002814215.2 Seriola lalandi dorsalis | reverse complement strand
TAAATGCTTTTAATTATGCATTAAGATACACAACCAGGTACACAATAAGATGACGAGGTAAAAACGCTCGTAAGTGCAGGTGAGAAAAGTAAAACAATTACACCCCAAGTCAGTAAGACTTCTAACCAAATGTTTGAATTGGCCTATTTGGTATCAGCGTGTCAAGTTTCAGTCTGTTCTGTAAGTTTTAATTTATAGGTGTAATGCACACCACCTTCTATGCCACTGGCCACTGAGGCCCTTAAAACCTATGTTTACTTCAGTAGCAGGAAAATTGGTTTATGCTTTGATGGGACATACAAGGGGCCCCCACCATGGCTTAGGCCACAGTCAGACTATGAATAGTTCTCCAACAAGTTCTCGTCTGTGTTTGTGTGGGTGTTTTACAGTTATCAGTGGAAGTCCGGTTTGAAGCCAAAGACGCTGTGAAGTTATGATCCCTCAAGAGGAAATCTGAATTGGCTTCAACGCACAGCAGCGTCAACGCTCACTTAGAAATAGTTACTTAGATTGTTACGGAGATAGCTATTGAGTACCTGAGCCATATTTCTAGTTTGTTAGATGATTCGATAACTAGTGGGAGGGTCAAATTTAAATTCTGAAGGGC
>NW_019459287.1:0-609 GCF_002814215.2 Seriola lalandi dorsalis | reverse complement strand
CTCCAAGTCTCTGAACTCTACTGGAGGATGAACCATTCTTCATAAAGATATTCCCCTATGTGGTGTTTTGATGCTGGTGGTGGAGAGCTCTGTCTAACACATTGCTCCGACATCTTGCATAATTCAACTGGACTGAGATCATGTGACTGTGAAGGTCACAGCAGATGATTCAGTGACGCCTATAACCTTGGGATGGAGACACTGTCATCCTGGAGAGACCCCTCCCATCAGGAGAGACATGTTTAAAGGATAAAGGTGATCACTCAGCAACTTTGTGTTGATCTGCGGTGACCCCTCCCTTTAAGGGGACAAACCATGGCAACAAAATATATATAATATAATACATACTGTTGCTGACTTGGTCTGATCATGTCCTGCACTGACATTGTCAGCCACCTGAGGAAGAGCTGCTCTCCTGTTTTTCAAATCGCACTACAGTAATTGCACGAGCATCACAGTCATCAGATGTCTGACCCCTGATGTCTTTCCCATAGATCTAAATGCAGATGTCACTTCAGTCACTGTTCCCACTGAAACACCAGCAGTATATGAGCACCTCCAACTGAAGCTCCTACCTTTCACCAATGAACCCTCTTTCAAAGTGACTTT
>NW_019459286.1:0-545 GCF_002814215.2 Seriola lalandi dorsalis | reverse complement strand
GAGTTTTAATGTGAAAATCCAAGATTATCAAAGCCAGAAATACTAATTATTAAGAGCAAAACATTTGAATAAATGAATAATTGTGAATGAAAAACAAAGTTATAAATAATACATAAGCAAATAATTTTTTAATGGGTAGATTTGTGTTAAAAGTTTGAATCAATTCTATTTTTTCTCTTTGTTCAGAACTTTAAACAAACAGAACAGGTTTCAAAATAAAAGAAAAAGACTAAAGTATAAACTGCCTAAAATAAAAACCAACTGATATAAATGTTTTTCGTTATTAATTTAAATGTTTCCCTCCTATCTCTAGTTTGTGGTTTGGTTTTAATTATATTGTCTTTTCCTGTTATATTTATATTCTATATATTTATGAATTTAAGCACTGTGAGCTGCTGCTAGGTGAGTTTTCTTTTAAAGGTCAATAAAGCTGCAGATGATGATAAGTTAAACCCAAATTATTGCGTAAAGCTTCAGACTGCACCATGTCAGCATTTAAAATATAAACAGCAGCACAAACTCTGTGAGAAATGTCATTTTCTGAT
>NW_019459285.1:0-596 GCF_002814215.2 Seriola lalandi dorsalis | reverse complement strand
CACACACACACACACACACATACAAACACACACGTACACACACACATGCACGCACGCGCGCACACACACATACACATACACACAAAACTAGGATTATCAGAGGACACATGTCCATCCATCTCGCCTTAAAAAGTGAATGGGGAGCGGCCTGACACACAGAGAGCCTATTAGCCAACTTGGGCTCCCGGGGAGAGCATGAGGTAAGCTCCCCCACCGTAACTGTCCATGGTGCTGAAGCGGTAAGAGGTTTTCTTTACTGCTCACTTGCGTCCTGCCTCAAAAACTCTTAAAAGCTAGACTTGACATTTCAATGCCTTTTATTGTATTTCCATCCTATTTAGTGATGGTTCTCTGTAAAAAAAAAAATATTAGAAACTGAGACAACTCACATGGACAACTTTTCTAACTTTTTTTTTTTTTTTTTTTAAGCAGAAGAATGTTTAAAGCCTGTTTTCATGGTGGGGAATATCCACTGTTGAACCACATTTGGAACTAATAAATTATGGCACCATAAATGATCATAAAGACGTTTTTATGTTGCCTGACTGTCCTTTATTTCAGCATCAATATGGGCTTAAGTGTAATTTAGCCAGTGC
>NW_019459284.1:0-454 GCF_002814215.2 Seriola lalandi dorsalis | reverse complement strand
CCGACGTTTTGTGGAGGATATTTTGCGCTGAAATAACGCAGCGTCATCCTGTTGAGCGAGTACTCCACCTAGTGTCGAAATTGTGAATAGTATTGATGTTTAAATAAGATGTGTCTACCGATCTTCTTACCTGTAAATGTATTGTTTGGACGTTGCTATCTTTATGTAAATTCATTCTAGTAAAACACTGCTTAGGAAATACTATACTTATCACTCTTGTGATTATTTCATCCTTTCATTTCAACTTGCTGTGTCTGATTTGTTGTTAAGGAATTTATTGTGATGGAGTAATGAGGAACTACTCAGTAACAACTATTTATCAATTCACTGACCAAAGCTCTACAAATAGTAAACTACCAGTTAAACCACAACCAGGTAAGGTGTAACATAGCCTGCTTTATGCTGAGAGATGTGTATTAGTGAGCAGATGTTTTTTAAAAACCTGTTGTTGGCT
>NW_019459283.1:0-612 GCF_002814215.2 Seriola lalandi dorsalis | reverse complement strand
AACTTCACTGTCCTCAACCCCCGTCCAACTGTTTTTGGAATAAATTAAATGTTGGACGGTGAGCTGCATTTTATGTGCACAGCTGTTCCTGTGTTGTTTCATCGTGCGAACTGCGAGGAAACATCACAGCACTTTGCGTTACAGTCTCATGACCCTGGAGTTAAAAAAAACAAAAATACTCCAGTTAAAACAGTAAACCCTGAAAAAGAAGAAAACCAAGTTCTTTCATCAGCAGCAGTAAAGTTTACTTAACCTGCAGTACTTATCTCTCTCCTCCCCACACACACCTCCCCTCATACCTGACAGGTCTGCTGTGTGTGTGTGTGTTAGTGTGTGTGCGTGTGTGTGTGTGTGAGAAGATGATGAACCGGGTGGTGAAATGTCAGCAGCAGCATACTGATGAGAGAATCAGGCGGTCTGATCTAATCGCCTCCGGGCTGCTGCAGTCGGCCTTCTGTGGGCTCAATCAGACAGATCGCAGCAGTGATCGAGGTCCCACAATGCATTTCCAAGTCTTCAGGTTTCCACACTAATAACTCAGTGATGAATTGCCTGGTTAGACGCTGGGTGACACGCTGTGTGTGTGTGTGTTTGTGTGTGTGTGTGTGTGTG
>NW_019459282.1:0-501 GCF_002814215.2 Seriola lalandi dorsalis | reverse complement strand
CAAACACAAAAGATGACTTGTACTTGACAAAATTAACAGTCGACACTTCACCGCTGTGCCCATTCTACGTTTTCAACTGATTACTGAGTTATGTACCGAAGGTGGTTATTTAAAGAACCATAAATCAGCACTGAAGTGATAAGCTGTTGGTGTGTTTCGGAGATATCAAACAGCGTTTCAAACCCTCCACACACGTCTCTGATGGCGGAGTTAGGCTGTATTCAACATTTTTTATACATCATTTATACGTTTCTGAAGCCGACATTACAACACGCACACACGCTTCATGCAGCGTCTGCCTTGGTGGAAAAGTATGCAGGGTGTGAACTTTGTTCTCAAGCTCTGCGTTTTTCTATTCTTCACACAGCAAAGCATTTTTTTGCTCGTACAACCAAGTGCAACGCCACAAAAACCTCTGAGGAACGACCGTATGAAAAGGTGAGGTTATCTCCATTTACATGAGGCATGAGGCCACGCTCCTCTCTCAGCCCTGTCGCCTAG
>NW_019459281.1:0-518 GCF_002814215.2 Seriola lalandi dorsalis | reverse complement strand
GAGGTTTTCTCTGACTATAAAGCAGTAAAACATCTGCCCAACATCCACAGTTATGGCTACTAAAACTGTCACTTCAGTCAAAAGCAACTTGATCCCCTGTTTCAATTCCTCAGCCTAAATCCGCTCACTGTGCATATGGTGTGTTATGTTATGCACCATTGTACTGTTCATGTATCTTAAGTGCACCCAGAATGTTCTGACCACCATCAGGAACACTTGGGGGGCAGGTTCTGGTTTTCATGTCCTGTCTGGTACAAATGAACCAGCCGGATTATGGGACATGATCTGGGCCCAAGACTGGCCAAAGATTTGTGTGCACTTGGATGTGGCTTCAGGTGATGAGCCACTGTTTTGCTCCTTGCCATGCATTGCCATTAGCAGAACCTCATCTGATCACAGAGCTGGACCTGGATGTAATGCAGAGATGTGATCACGGTTACACTCAATGCACATCACAATTGCTTTGCAGTCCTTATCAAAGTGCTGCAACACCAGAATCAGATAGACATTTCCTTTAG
>NW_019459280.1:0-490 GCF_002814215.2 Seriola lalandi dorsalis | reverse complement strand
CAGGCCGAAGGAATCTGATATGCTCGCTTTTCTTTAACTTAACATCCCCATATATTTCTCATTTCCAAACTTCAGACCTGGTGATATCAAGTGACATCACCTGAGGCAATTTATCAAACGTTATGCAGCTTCTTTTCTTTTTAACATATGCAGTAGTACTCCCCAAAACCTTTGTGTTTACTTTGTGTAAAATGTGCAAAATCTGTGGAGTGCCCCTTTATGTGATCATCACAGTAGTTACGATTCATCCTGAGGGGAACTCATGGCGAGATGTGAGGGAGGGAGGGAATGTGAAGGAAGGTGCCAGATGAAATGGCAGGAAAAGAAAAAGAGGGAATGAAAACAGAGAGTAAAAAGAAAAAACTCAGACTGGTGAAAAAGTCAATTAAATACAGACACTGAGAATGAATACCAGTAAAAAAAAAAAACAGCTTGAACTGTGAAACACAATAATGAAGAATGATATTAGTGGAGTATTGAACTGGCATAA
>NW_019459279.1:0-451 GCF_002814215.2 Seriola lalandi dorsalis | reverse complement strand
TAAAACATATGGACACTGGAGATTTTTTATTTTTTTTTGCTTTTGAGTTTCAGGAAACGCATACACACAGAGTCGCAGAGCAGTGCGGCAAAATGACCATGTGATGGATATGTCATCATAGATACTACATATACAAAACATTACTGTCATCCTTTTCTTCAAAAGTACTATTTAGAAACTATTGCCCTAGAGTTACACAAAAATGACAATAGAAATGTGACGATAAACACTGAGTATGACATTACGTGCCATAATATTCTGTAACAGCACTTTTTCATCTTAACCCATCAGTGGGTAAAATGGTCAAATATCCATTTATTAGTACAAAAACAATTCAAATTTTGTGTTCTTTCAGTATAATTGTTCAGACTACTCTTTTCATAACACAGTCAAATCATGTCCCCCTCTCTCTCTCTCTCTCTCTCTCTCTCTCACACACACACACACACAC
>NW_019459277.1:0-597 GCF_002814215.2 Seriola lalandi dorsalis | reverse complement strand
GTCAATGCAAAGAAGTTCACCACATGACAATCAAAGAGAACAAAAGGTCCTTCTGGGCGATGATGCTAATTTTCACCACTAGAGGGCCCCGTACAAAGGTCCCTGATGGATGCTTGAGGGAACAGCTATAACTACAGAGGCACTGCTCTGAAGTGTATGAAAGGTAAAACACAAACAGCACAAGTAAGAAAATGTTTAAACAAAACCATATTTATTCTTGTTCTTTATTATTTTGTTCAAAGATTACGATTCACCCAGAGATGACTTAACGATAAGTACAACATGAGAGCCTGTGTATCATGTGTTGAAGTTTGACATCTCATCAAAACCCAAACGTGTATGTTCATCATCCATCTGATCATTTCTTATTTGAACTCAAATTCTTTACTTAAGTACAAGCACCAATACAAAATAAATAATCATTTACAAGTAAAAGTCCTGCATTCAAAGTCCAACTGGAATAAAACTACAGAATATTATCAGCAAAATGTACTTAAAGCACCAAAAGCAAAAATACCCATTTAGCAGAAAATGGCCCTTTTGATGGATATATTTATTATTATATTGGTTTTGATGCAGCAGTGCATAAGTAGAAGA
>NW_019459275.1:0-580 GCF_002814215.2 Seriola lalandi dorsalis | reverse complement strand
TTTACTCACTATTAGTTATTGGTATATGATACCGTAGCTCTGTAGCTGATTTCACTTGTTTTAAAACGTTGTGTTGGAGCTTTGTCAGATGATTTGTCAGACATATGTCATAAGTCATGTCAGTTTTCTTCATCTGACAAAAGCGCTGACACAACGTATTGAAATAAGTCCACATACAATCCACTTGGACTTAAGGATGAACAGTTTTTGACCATAACTCACAAATGCATAGACTAATTATGAGACAATTTAACAGAGATGTCTCATAGGATGAAAGTGACGAAGTGATGAAATTTCAAAGGTCCTCTTCACTGTGACATCATCATGTTCTGCAAAAACATTTCCGGCCATTATTCAAAGCTGTAACTCAGGAAGGGGAGATTGTGATCATGTTTTCTGCAACTTGGCTGATTGTTGGTAATTCTATATTTTTAGTTCATTTTATTTGGGTGAATTCTTCAGGAATAATTAAAATGGGAAATTAACAACAATCTACCTCAATAACATGTGCAGGCAATGAAAATACATACATAAATAAAAATAAATAAATTGACAGTCAGATTTATTGTTGTTGTTTGAT
>NW_019459274.1:0-577 GCF_002814215.2 Seriola lalandi dorsalis | reverse complement strand
ATTCAATATATGTTCATATATGACATTTGTGTATGGGAGGTTTGGTTATGTTTTAAAGGTATAGTTGTTGTTATTAGTCGTGGGGTTGTGTGAGGTCATGTACAGTCAGTGTGTTACCTGCAGTAGATTCAGTTTAGAGGAGCGGAGTGATGAGCTGCTGTGGGCGGAGCCAGCAGGAAAAACATGTTGTAGACACTTTTAAAAATGCCCACAGAAAAAAAAACTAGTTGAAGTGTCCACTTTATTTTGAATATTTTCACCACTTCATCTGATGTCAAACAGCTCTTTACTTTGGAACTACATGTTTCAACCATTGAACTACCGTATTACTACGCACAAAGGTGTGTGTAGTAATACATCAGTTCACTGGTTGTTCAAAGGTAAAGGGCTATTAGTTTATTTCTGGACATTTTTAAAAGTGTCTAAAACAGGTTTTCCCTGCTGGCCCCGCCCACAGCAGCTCATCACTCTGCCTCTCCTAACTGAATCTACTGCAGGTAACACACTGACTGTACATGACCTCACACAACCCCACGTCTAATAACATCAAATCCTCAGCTTTGTCGTTAGAGTTAAA
>NW_019459273.1:0-584 GCF_002814215.2 Seriola lalandi dorsalis | reverse complement strand
AAAAAAAAAAAGAAAAAGGCTGAATGAAAATAAAAATTAAGGTGTTTTCAAATAAAAAGGCAACTGAAAGAACACTTCTTTTTTTATTCCAAATCATCAAAGATACAAATATGAAACAACAAAATGGGAAAAACAACAGAACAAAAACAGAGGACTGACGACAGGAACGGGTGATATAAAGACGTATCTGTTAACACACTGATGAATATAGTGGCCTATACAAAACAAAATGGCAGACAAATGAGTGTGTGTATGATTGTGTATCCAGTAGTGTGTGTGTGTGTGTGTGTGTGTGAGAGTGTGAGTGTTTGTGAGAGTGTGAGTGTTTGTGTGTGTGTGAGTGAGTGAGTGAGTGTGTGTGTGTGTGTGTGTGTGTGTGTTGACGTTCAGTTCATCAGTAATTCCATCTGCACCAGTCTTGCGTTGGTGTCCCCGGCCATGTTGTAGGGAATCATACCAGCAAAGGTGATCAGGGCTCTGGCCTGGCTGCGCAGTTGCTGTTTAAAGACATTTGAAACGTTAACATGCTGCCACTAGAAGAACAGACTACTTCTGTACTTCTAAATGTGTATCACAACAGAGAT
>NW_019459272.1:0-624 GCF_002814215.2 Seriola lalandi dorsalis | reverse complement strand
ACTTTTCATGCCTTATTATACTATGTCTTTTTTGTTGCTTATATTACCTTGCGATACTATGTCGTTTTTATGACTTTTTATGCCATACTATACTATGATGTTTTTTGACTTTTCATGCCTTACTGTACTATGTTGATTTTATGACTTTTTATTCCTTACTATACTACGACTTTTTTATGACATTTTATGCCTTACTATACTGTCACTTTTTTATGACTTTTTAATGCCTTACTATACTGTGACATATTTAATGACTTTTTATGCCTTACTATATTATGTTGTTTTATGACTTTTGATGCCTTACTATACTATGTCATTTTTTTATGACTTTTTATGCCTTACTATACTATGTCATTTAATGACTTTTTATGCCTTACTATACTACGACTTTTTTATGATTTTTTATGCCTTACTATACTATAACTTTTTAATGAATTTTTATGCCTTACTATACTCTGACATATTTAATGACTTTCTATACCGTACTATACTATGTCGTTTTATGACTTTTGATGCCTTACTATACTATGTCGTTTTTATGACTTTTTATTCCTTACTGTACTGTGACATATTTAATGACTTTTTATGCCTTACTATACTATGACTTTTTTATGACTTTTTATG
>NW_019459271.1:0-515 GCF_002814215.2 Seriola lalandi dorsalis | reverse complement strand
AAATATGCAGACAGAAAATAAAACATAGCTCACACTGCTGGGCTGCCAAAGGTGCAATAAAGCAAGATTTGAATGTCCTTAAACGGATGCACATGTGGGTGTTGATGAGGCTGCAGCTGCTCCCACATGACTCTGTGAGAGTGACCTTGAGATTTAAGTGAGTGACAGATTTTCCCTCTGCATTGGAGGAGCCTGCAGAACGTGTGTGTGTGTGTGTGTATGTGTGTGTATGTGTGTGTGTGTGTATGTGTGTGTGTGCGCGCGCGCGTGTATTAACCTGATAGCAAACACTTCATTCCTGATGTCTCTGAATGATATGGAGCTGGTTTTCAGGGCGAGGCTGACAGTGTAGCAGGGAGGTGACAACTTGTGCTCAGCTTTCACTCATCTCTCCCCTCCTCCCACCTTTCTCCTCCTCCTCCTCCTCCTGAGAGACTTATTAAGGTTTGAGATGGAGGAGGAGGCTGAGAACAAGATGAGGAGGTGTGTGTGTGTGTGTGTGTGTGTGTGTGTGT
>NW_019459270.1:0-608 GCF_002814215.2 Seriola lalandi dorsalis | reverse complement strand
TATCCAACAAGGTGAAATGTATGTGAATCTTTGTTCAGTTCATGAAGTTATAATAGTGATTATGTCGTTATTCATCGTGATGAACTCTCCCCTGTTTGTTAGAAGCTCGTCATCATTTATCATTTAATTGTAAACTCTTTGGATCAGACTCAGTTACCATGGTAATTTACCCTGGTAACAAATGAACCACCGTCGTAGGGCTGATAACCCACAGTTAAACCTGAAGTTACCTTGATAACCTCAAATCCTGCTTCGTAGTACAAACCTCTGTTCAACAACAACAACAACAACAACAACAACAACTCCAGCTTCTTGCTTGAATTAGCTCCTGTCTAACTCTTCTTAATCCATTTTGTTTTTGCTGAACACGATTGGATGGTGATCACATTCTTCAGTACTTCCCAGCAGTGTACAGCAATAATTCCTAACGATATGATTAATTAAATTAATGCAACCTGGAGCTCAATCCACCGTCTCCACAGTCCTACTGTTAGATTAGAGGTGTGTAACGTCTGACAGCCCAGAATCCCACAGTACTGCCAGTGAGGCAAGAAAAAGTAAATTAAAGTGAAGATTGTTTATGATATTTTAAAGTCTTAACTTGATGC
>NW_019459269.1:0-511 GCF_002814215.2 Seriola lalandi dorsalis | reverse complement strand
ATTACAGAAATGATGTACATCCCTCAACACTCACGGGTCGGTGCACCACACAGGTCAGAGTTTTGCCAATGTCCTCTGGTTTGTGTCGATGGCTCGACGGAAGAAAATAATACAACTGACATGGAAATAAATTATTCATAGATAAAAAAGATTTAAAGATGCATCATGTTATCATATATCAATTTACCAGAATCTATAATTATATAAATATATTTCATTTCAGAGAAACTTATCACTTTATGCAGGTGTCTGCAGTCTTTAAACTCACATCATCATCATCATCATCATCATCACTCAATCAGTTTTCCCAGTAAAGTTCAAATATTCAACTCAGTGGTGTCAGGGCAGGCAAGCCAAGCAATGTTTGACAAGTTAAACCAAAAATAGAAATCAATTAAAGCTTCAAGCAGCGTTGAGTGGGTCCTCGCACTGTTGCACATCTCGGGTGTGTTGCCATTAGACACTAAGCTTAGCTGTAAGATGTTATTTCCTTCATGGGCTGTATGGCGGC
>NW_019459268.1:0-617 GCF_002814215.2 Seriola lalandi dorsalis | reverse complement strand
TTTAAATTCCTCAAATGTCCAGATGTACCAGGGAATCATTAGGGGAAGCTGACCTCCCTCTGCTCTCAGACAACTTGTGTTTACCCTCCATTGTGTTCCTGCACTGACAACTGACGTCTCCACAGCTGGACCTCGTCCACGGAAGGTTAGCTTATTGTCCTGTGGACTATTGACTTCATAAAACCTTGTTTTCTCTAGAGGTTATCAGTGAGGCCACACATTCACCCAGTCTGTCAGCTCACTCTATCACACACACACACACAGTTACCTGGCTGTAGAGAGACAGCAGACTTTGTCTCTTGCTTTGAAGCTGCGACCACTTAGTCCAGACTGAATTACACTGAGATCTGCACTGAGAGTCTATGAGCATGCACACACACACTCACAGAGAGTGCCTTTGCTGTTTACTCTCATTATCTTTGCTGAGTTCCTGTGTTTGTGCAGCTTTTATGCCGGTCAAGTGTCATTGGAGTACAACATGCCTGAATAGAAAACCAAGGCTTTGCAAAGCGAGGTTGTAATGTTCTGTCAGAGAGTAAAGTCTGGTTGTTGAAGTCAACTAAGAACTGTTTGCCATCTGAGGCATATTAAGGTGACGTAGGGAGAACACAGGGGAG
>NW_019459267.1:0-478 GCF_002814215.2 Seriola lalandi dorsalis | reverse complement strand
ACACTATGATGTGACAGTGAAGTTGACCTTTGACCTTTTGGCTATAAAGTGTCCTCAGGTTTTATTCATTATGTTATCACTTCTCATCATTTTATCCTTATAGACATTTGACACTTAATGTTGCTGCTCTGTCAGCTGAGGTAAGCTAAAGCCTTCCAACACAGACAGTAAAAAACCTACTGTATGTATATGTGTGTATGTAACCAACAGCTTTCTCTATTGTTAACTGTGTTTTTCACCTGTTTTTGTTTACATGACAGTAAATACAGACATTCTGAAGGTCTTTTTAAACAACAACAACTAAGCACTGCTGGTGTGTCCTTCTCTCCATGCTGCATGAATTAAAACAGAGATGAGTCATCGCAGTGAGGTTTTGATTCCTCTGAGAACAGGCAACAATTCAATCACACTAGAAGAATTTCCACGACAAAAGGCTTTGCTCCAAGGCTGGATTTTTACTTATTAGCTCAATAACAAA
>NW_019459266.1:0-614 GCF_002814215.2 Seriola lalandi dorsalis | reverse complement strand
CCAGACTGTCCCATCCAGATCTACACGGTCCAAGGATCAAGAGAGATGAAGCAGATGTCCAGTCTCTCATTGAGCTTATGGAAAACAAGTGGTTCAATCCTATGGGTCCTGATGAGAACAATCTGGTTAGCCTTTCCACTGGCTCCATGGCCCCACCTGATGTGACCAGGGATCTCCTGAAAGCTCATGAGATAGGAGAAGAGGCCTACAAGGCATTCAAGCAAACAAGATTAGATGAGGACACACCATCTTTGAAATTCCATGACAAGATGACCAAGCAAATTCTGAAGACCATCAGCACAAAAAAAGCTAAAGGACAGAAAGGACAGGACGTGGTGCTGAAGGCAGACAGAAACCTGTTCAGCCACATGATCCTTTTGGCTGAAAGCAGGAAGATAAATATGAAGGATGTCCTTGTCTACCCACTGGGCCCACTGCCATGGGCACTCGCAAATGCTGATGGGTCCCTACAAAAAACGAACAAGGCTGCACTTGCCAGAGAGCTGAAAAAGAATGTGTCTCCTGCAGAACAGATCCCAACCCCATCCACTTCCATCATTGATGGGATGAGCCTGGTCCAGAAAATGAATGGCAACAACAAAACCTTTGGACAG
>NW_019459265.1:0-501 GCF_002814215.2 Seriola lalandi dorsalis | reverse complement strand
AGAACGTCCAGATTCCCTGAGTGACGTGGCGGCGGACGAAGAGAGAGGACAGAGAGACGGGACTGTCGGTGCAGGAGTCACTGCAGACCTTCCAGTCTCCTTCCAATGGAGGGCAGAAGAGGAGAGGGAAGAGACAGGCAGCCACTCTGAGGCAAAAGCAAAGAGGAAGTGTGGGATGTTTGTGTGTGTGTGTGTGTGAGTGTGAAAGAGAGACAGACACACACACACACACACACACGAGGAGACAATCCCTGTGATAGTGGAAGAGGAATGTGAAAGCTGTTCATGTGAGACAGGGGAGGGAAGAACAGGCAGCGGTAAAAGACCTCTCTGTGTCCAAGAGGTTTTGGCTCATTTCATCACACATTTATATAAATAAATGTCAATCCGGCTCCTCGGTGTCAGTGACGTAACACAACCGTGACTCTAGCCAGTTCTGCCACTTCAGGACGGCTCTTAAATTTGCTGTTGAAGTCCTCGTCTTTCACACGGGAAGTGATG
>NW_019459264.1:0-427 GCF_002814215.2 Seriola lalandi dorsalis | reverse complement strand
GATGCAGGATTTATTAAGAGCCACGACAGTGTGCGCGCGTGTGTGTGTGTGTGTGTGTGTGTGTAATGGCAGGAACCACCACAGGGGGGGCTTTGAGGACTTTGACAGGTGTTATACAGTATATCTGTCTGTCTGTGAAGAGATTTTATCACCAAACTCGCGTCACAACTGTGCAAGATACAGTCACAAAACTTTACCGGTGTGTAGTTGACATCAAAATAAAGGTGTGATCTGATCCATGAGTACTGAGTATTCATGTCATAATGTGGTAAAGACTACTCTGAGTACTAAAGGGTCAGAATGTCAACATTTTGACGGGTGATCCCACCTAAAACAGATGATGTGGCTGATCTGATGATCAGTGTTTATTGCCCCACTGGATCACTACAGATGTTCCAGTCATGTTGAACCTGAATTTTCCTTCTCC
>NW_019459263.1:0-596 GCF_002814215.2 Seriola lalandi dorsalis | reverse complement strand
GCATTAATTCAACCCCACTTTGACTTTCATAAAAACCCACTTTGTCACATTACATGTCAGCACACATTTGCATAAAAACTCCCTGTCATCCAGCACTTGCATATAAACTGCTGTTATCACACTACACGTGCATAAAAACTGCCTGTCACCATACATTTGTATGAAACCCTCTGGAACCGTACATGTTAGCGCAGTTTTGCATAAAGGGTCCCTTTATCACCGTATATGTCACCCTATATTTAAGTACAAATCTAAAAGCTCCCTATGGCCTCCTAATGTCACCATATATTTGCATGAAATTTTCTTATGTCACCGCAGTTCTGTCACATACAGATTGGTGTCAAATGAGAAGAAAAAAAACGACAAAGTTTTTCCTTTCATCTCTTTCCTTTCATCTGTCACCCACATTAGTGAGGTGTTTTGATTCACTGTGAGCCTCCGAAGCAGTTTCAGCGTAGCTTCGACTGGAGGGATAAACAGCACTCTCCTAAAAGATTTCCCCTCATTTGTAGAGATGTCCTGAGCCTTGGTATCTGCTAAAACAATCCTGATCTAATTACAATCATTTATTTATTGTACTCTGCTGTGTGGTCTGC
>NW_019459262.1:0-475 GCF_002814215.2 Seriola lalandi dorsalis | reverse complement strand
GTTCTTTATGTTTTACCAGTATTTACACCTTTTGCTATACACTGAAAAAGGGAGTTGTTTATACAGGTCTAAAGTTAAAATAAAAATTTAATTATTCTCACAGTCACCTTATTTCTAGGCCTACCTCAGATCCTGATGTCAGATCGGCCTTAAAGCCTATATGGTCAGTTTTAATAACACTTGTTTTGTTTCACCTCTGTTCTGAACAGAATTCTATCTCAAGACTTTCTTCAGAAAAAAGAAAGTAACCTGAGGAAAGCTTTGTAAACTTTGATTAAGTTTTAATAAAAGTTTATTTGATGCAGTTCTGCGCCTGGTTTAAAAGGTGAAGAGAATCCAACACAATGTTGTTGAATTTTGGATTAACAGGCCTCAAAACACTTCACAATCATTTTAAAAGCTAATGTAAAAAAAAAAAAAAAAAAAAAATTCTACAACAACTTATTGTTTTGTGAAGTATTAACATCTTATTACT
>NW_019459261.1:0-454 GCF_002814215.2 Seriola lalandi dorsalis | reverse complement strand
ATCAGGACGGCAAAGTGTCTCTAGCAGAGGCCAAGTCTATCTGGGCTCTTCTCCAGATCAATGAATTCCTTCTGATGGTGGCGCTGCAGGAGAAGGAGCACACGCCCAAGCTGCTCGGCTTCTGTGGAGACTTGTATGTGACAGAACATGTGGGCCACAGCTCCCTCTACAGGATAGAGGTGCATCATTACATACATTACTTTGGTCCCATTAAATTTCAAGGCTGTGTGTAATTTCCATTTCTTTTATCTATTTATTTCATTAAATGTCTTAGTCCTTTGCACTTATGGGCAAACTATGTTTCTTTGTGAAAGTCAGATTCAAAAAGGCTTCATTATTGGCTCATAGTCTATTATAAAATGTATGTATATGTAAGTTTAAGTAACCACTATTCCTACGTTGACAAGTTTACACACATTAGACAACTATAACTGACCACAGAATCAAATAATTT
>NW_019459260.1:0-620 GCF_002814215.2 Seriola lalandi dorsalis | reverse complement strand
ATCCCGTGATGGTGTTGAAAGTTGAAATCTTCAAAAATTAGTGAGTCTGCGCCTTATAAATAAACTTTTATAAATTACATATGAATAAACTTGGCTTAATCGTTTTTGCTCATTAGAAACCAAATTGTTTTGTCCTCTTTTCTGTCCTGATATTAATCCTGAGAAAAGCAGAATGTCAGTTAAAAGTGACACTAACCAGCCCAACATACAAAACCTGTAACACATGTGATGTCACAGATTTATAAGTGATGTTAATGTGTTAACTTCGTTACTGTTTAAATCAGCCGCTGAAAATAAAGCACGTGAAACAGTTTGACATTTAGCACTAGACTAGTAACACAGGACACTATAGAGACACACACACACACACACACACATATACACACACACTCCCCCCGCTGATCCAAAGTGAATTGTATCTTAATCTGTCCTCGCTTCACCTTGTCGACACCCTGCAGCGAATCCAGCTCCCGGGTCACTGAGACGACGGCTTCAAAAAAATAGAAAAAAAAAGAAAAACAGAAAAGAAAAACAAGCTAATCCCTCAAGCCTCAGGGGTGCAAGAACAGATAATCCCAAATCAAACGAACACTGTCCTCCTCTTCCTCCTCCTCTTCCTC
>NW_019459259.1:0-611 GCF_002814215.2 Seriola lalandi dorsalis | reverse complement strand
GTAGCTCACTATTTTTTGTTTCACTTCCTTTTTGCTGAACCCTGGAAAAGCCGGTCCATGCTCCTCCACTCCAGTTCAGTGCTGTTCTGCTTAATGAAGAGTCATTCAGTCACTCAGTTAGTTCAGTGTCTGTCTGAGGTCAGCCCAGTTAATTAGCTGCCTGTTCCTGTCTGTAATTATCTTTATTTGAACAAAGGAAGAAATATAAAGTTCCTGGAACCATTATTACATTTTTTATCATGGAGTGTTCTCTGCACCCGAGTCCAGTTAAACATTATAACAAGCTTCAGCTGCACTGTGGACCCAGCAGAGACAAAGGGCCGCTGGAGGGGAGAATGAATGTAGTCCAGTTGATCAGCAGCAGCTACATCAGCTCCAGACTTGTAGGAGATGATGGATGCCAGCCTCACCTGCGGCTCTATCAGACCACCACCTGCTCCTGCTCTACCCAACTCTGAAGTCTACACACTGCCCTCCTCCAGAGAAATACTCTTGTAGAACAGACTTTCTGATGCAGTGTGAGCCCAGCCTAAATCTAAACTCACCTCAAACAGGCCAAAAAACATTCTTCATAACCTTGCTCATGGGTTCACCTCTGGCTCAACAAGCAG
>NW_019459258.1:0-499 GCF_002814215.2 Seriola lalandi dorsalis | reverse complement strand
TAGAACTGAAGATAGAAACAGACTAACAGACTCCACCTACTGACATGAACACTATAAAACAAGCATATGAGCATAAGGGGCTAATTTGTGTTCATGATGAGAGGGCTTACACTGCTCTGCTTGGTGGGACTGATTCTCGCAGCCTGGGTAAGTTTCATGGATTTTCAGAGATTTACTGAAAAGGAAACAACTTTAACTGATTAAAAGTGATTATCAGTGCTATTACTCTGTGTGTTTTATGTGTAATTCTCCGATGTATTACTCTGGCTCTGATCTGTAGAAGAAAGTACTTTGCTTCTAACTTAATGTGTGTTACGTAAAAGACTGAATATATACTAGAATACATGAGTCTTTCAGAGGTTATTTAGTGTAGTCTTTCTCTCAACGAACAGGTAAATAAAGCAACTCTAAAATCTTAAATGATGAATTTCAATGTTAATTTTTTCCTAGAATGACTGAATAAGTTGGACCATTATTGATTGATTGATTTGCTGCCAGG
>NW_019459257.1:0-526 GCF_002814215.2 Seriola lalandi dorsalis | reverse complement strand
TGCTTTTTGTGGGTGAAGCGGACTGAGACTGTAAAACAGAATATTTGATTATTTGAACTGGCCGCAGACAGTAACGGAATATTGGCCAATTCATTAAAAGCATCCTTTCCTGCCGTTGCTTCAATCCACACTATATAAGAATATTTTATTCTGTGGCATGGTAGCTATCCATTCAGCTTTTCTCTGGACTGAATGAATTATGAAGGGAAAGATTCGACTCAGAGTGAAAATGGCCTTATCGTGTTTTTAATTTAACTAACACGTAGCCGACATTATCACACAATGGGAGTCAAGTTGCTCAATTAGTGACACCGAATTACATGCGACTGCAGTGAGTGAAAGAACATGTCTCTGAATGGGTAGCCGTTTTTTGCAGGTGTGTGCGTGCGCAGCCACACACACTGTGGATTAGTCTCGTATCATTAGGACAGGCATCATTAAGAGGAAAGGCCAGCCCAGTGCAGACTCATCAGTTATCCATGCTAGCCCAATAGAAAAGCCGATGGCAGCTGAAAGAAACTGTCTG
>NW_019459256.1:0-644 GCF_002814215.2 Seriola lalandi dorsalis | reverse complement strand
ATGTTTTTTTGACATTTTATGCCATACTATACTATGACATTTTTTGACATTTTATGCCTTACTATACTATGACGTTTTTTGTCATTTTTATGCCTTCCAAGACAATTTCATTTGATGCCTTACCATACTATGATGTTTTAATGACCTTTTATGCCTTAATATACTATGATGTTTTTTTGACATTTTATGCCATACTATACTATGATGTTTTTTTGACATTTTATGCCATACTATACAATGACGTTTTTTGTCATTTTTATGCCTCCCGATACAATTTCATTTGATGCCTTACCATACTATAATGTTTTAATGACCTGTTATCCCTTAATATACTATAATGTTTTAATGACCTGTTATGCCTTAATATACTATAATGTTTTTTTGACATTTTATGCCATACTAACTATGACGTTTTTTGTCATTTTTATGCCATACTATAAAAATGACGTTTTTTTTCATTTTTATGCCTCCCGATACAATTTCATTTGATGCCTTACCATACTATGATGTTTTAATGACCTTTTATGCCTTAATATACTATTATGTTTTTTTGACATTTTATGCCATACTATACTACGACATTTTTTGACATTTTATGCCTTACTATACTATGACGTTTTTTGTCATTTTTATGCCTTCCAAGA
>NW_019459255.1:0-498 GCF_002814215.2 Seriola lalandi dorsalis | reverse complement strand
TCAAGAACAGGAGAGGATTCAGTTGCTTACTGAAGTAAGTAGTGATGGGAATTCCAGCTCTTTTTAGAGAACCGGCTCTTTTGGCTCGGCTCACTAAAAAGAGCCGACTCTTTCGGCTCCCAAGCGGCTCTTCAGGTTGTTTTGTTGCTTTAATTAATTTATTATCAACAACAATATAAAATTATGCACAAAATGAATTACTAATGTAAAAAAACGTGTTTTTTTATTTATATGTTTATTATATTAATATGCTTTTATTTATTCACTCCACATAAAATGTAAAAAATAAATGATAAAATACAAAAACCAACTATTTACAATTCAACTTTTAACTATTTAAATTTTCAGCTTTTTCCTTTTAAACAAATTTAAAGTGAAACAACACAAAACACTGCAAACCACAACACAATAAAATATAAATTAAAATATGCAAAACAAAAAGAAAAAAAATGAACACCCAGATCTTTAATTAAGGTAAATGTTGGCATTTAGAAATAC
>NW_019459254.1:0-591 GCF_002814215.2 Seriola lalandi dorsalis | reverse complement strand
CGATACTAATATGTTACCAATCTGCAATTTAACTTTGTTTCATCGGTTTTTGTCGGATCAGAGTAGAGTTCTTTGAAATTAATTCGCTGAAATGATTTCTGTTCAAGATGTTCAAGTAACTTAAATCATTAATTTAAATGATTAAAACAGATTCAGATTCAGACCTGTATGATCCCTCAAGCTTCTCACCACAGGCAGATTAGTGTCTAGTTCAGCTCTTATAGTTGATGTTAGATCAGACAGTTTTTATCACTCGCTAAATCAGTTGTTTCTCATAAAATGATTCCAAAAATGCTAAATGAGATGTTTCAGATTCATCTTAAACATTTCCTTTCTATTTAAGTTTTAATGGGTTTTTTTGGGGGGTTTTTTTCTGCTTCTGTGTCCAGGTGGATGAGAACGGTAAAATCCACCGGCTGAGGCGCGAGTGTCCGGCTGACGAGTGCGGCGCCGGCGTCTTCATGGCAAGCCACTTCGACCGTCACTACTGCGGGAAGTGCTGCCTCACCTACTGCTTCAACAAGCCTGAGGACAAGTAGACGGGGATGGACTGAAGGGTGTTAACAATAAAGACGAAAATGTTTGACATCT
>NW_019459253.1:0-510 GCF_002814215.2 Seriola lalandi dorsalis | reverse complement strand
TCTATTTGGACCCACAAGCACTACCTCGGCCTCTCTGTTGGCAGACATAAAGTTAGCGTTGGCTACCTGTTAGCAGCCAGTGCCTCCAGTTGGCAGTGTAGCACCTCTCCTGTCTTGGCTCTCAGCAGCGCCTCCAGGTTCTCCTCCAGAACCTTCTTCTGTCTCCGAACCTGGCGGAGAACCTGACCCGCCTCCTCCAACATGGACGGAACCACAGGCCTCCTCTGGACCAGCACGGACTTGGAATGGAACTTGGCTGGATTTTGATGGGATTGGATTTGTTGGGATTGGGATTGTTGGGACTGGAAATGGTTTGGTTGTGACTGGTTTTGATGATGCTGAGGTCGTTGGAGCTGGGACTGGTTTTGTTGGGACTGGATTTGTTGGGACTGGAATTGTTGGGACTGGTTTTGTTGGGACTGGTTTTGTTGGGACTGGAAGTGGTTTGTTTCGGACTGGCTTCGATGGAACTGAGGTCGTTGAAGCAGGGACTGGTTTTGTTGGGACTGG
>NW_019459252.1:0-501 GCF_002814215.2 Seriola lalandi dorsalis | reverse complement strand
CACACACACACACAGGGCAGTTGAGGATGAATGTCACATTTGTTCAGCAACTCCTGATAGTGCAGAATGCAGTGGAAGAGTCATAGCTTTGTAAACACAAGCTCACTGCACAGTTTGCACTTTAAATCGGGGTTTGTCCCATCATGTACTCCCTGCTCTGTAATTAGTTCTGTGAAACGTCTGTGTTCATGCTCGCAGGAGGAGAAGCATTATGAGTGTTTGGGTAAGATAGATACATAAAGAAACAAGCAGAAGGCTTGCAACTGTACCTTGGGATATCACTTGTTATATAATTTTACTGACATCTCATAAAGGTTAATATATAACTGATTCATAATTGTTTCTACAATCCCACATAGCTCACATTTTATTTACCTCAGTATAAGATTGTTAAGATTGCTGGTAATAATTGTTTTTTGTCCACATGTCAACAAGGTCACCTATCTGAACATAATGTACTGTTGCTGCTGCTGGAAGTGACAACAGTGTTAATGCTGCAGG
>NW_019459251.1:0-538 GCF_002814215.2 Seriola lalandi dorsalis | reverse complement strand
TCAGATCTTCTCTCATTAGAAACAGAGGAAAGTTCTGTCTCTTCACTTACTGTCTGACTCTCACGCAGTAGATTCGTTGAAGCCTGATGTGACGACAGTCTGGACGGACCTGTGGTCTCTGCTTCATCTCCCCTGGTCCAACTGAAGAGTTGTCCACACTGCTCACATCTATAAGAACATAGATCTGATGTTGTCTGATTGGACGTCAGCTGCTCAGTCACAGTTTGTTGTGACACACAGACTGAGTCTGACTTTAGACTGAGTCTGAGTCTGAGTCTGAGTCTGTCAGGGTGTGTTACTGAACACTTCCAGTCGGGGAAACGAGCTGCAGATTCAGTAAATGATTGAACTGTGTTCTTTTTTACATTCGGTCAAAGTTTTTAGAATATTATAGAAGAGCAACAGATGACCTAGCTAGCGTTAGCATTAGCTTATACGCAGCGTGCAGGAGTTCCTCCTGATGGAGTGTTTCTGGTCGTTGCAGCTGTTTGACCTCGTCAGCCACCGTATGGATGAAGGAACATGGACTTCCTCTCTC
>NW_019459250.1:0-588 GCF_002814215.2 Seriola lalandi dorsalis | reverse complement strand
GTGCGTGCGTGCGTGCGTGCGTGCGTGCGTGCGTGTCCTGAAGGACTGTAGCCTCTGGCTGTGTGTATCAGGTGCTCGGCCCAGTCTGACCCAGACCGTGATGCAAACACTTCTGATGCCAACTCTGCTTCTAAGGGACAGCAAATAAAACATGTTAAGGTGACTCGAGGGCACAAAGCTTTAATGATATTTTTTCTCTCCATCTGTCTCCAGCTCTCTCTCTCTCTCTCTCTCTCTGTTCTCGGCTCTTGTATTTTTCTCTCACACACATATATTTAGAATTCTGAAAATCAGTTATGTTAATGTGGAGAATTAAGATTAATTGATTTCTACAGGGTGGAGAAATATGAGGACATGTACAATGCCAAAATCTGCTAGTCCATTTACAGAGGTGCACACTGACTTGTATGACTTTGCCTCTTATTTAATACAATTAAAGAATAACACCAGGTTAATTGCTGAGATCTGGGAACATGGCAAAATCATTAGAAAGAAATCAGATGGGAAAGAAACACGAGCAGTGGGGCAGGTTTTAAACAAGCCCCCAGGTTAGTCAAATTTACTTGGAGGATATGCAACTATTAACAC
>NW_019459249.1:0-620 GCF_002814215.2 Seriola lalandi dorsalis | reverse complement strand
AAAAAAAAAAAAAGATTCCAGGAACAGCAATGCAAATAAAAAGACAAAAAGGATCCTCACCGGATGCAGCACTGGGGTTTTGCAGCGGAGTGTAGGTGTGTTGTGTGCCTGCCTATGTAGGCGCATATTATTGATAACATGTACTTGAAATAACAGTGAAATTCTGCGTCACTGACTTCAGACCACAGCGCAAGTTTATTTGCTATTTAAACAACTTGGGTGCTGAGCGGGAAAATGACAACTGAGTCGGCAAAGGCACTTGCGCCGATTTGCACTGGGTGTAAGACAGGGCGCTGCGTCTTTGATGCGCATACTGTAGGTAGCTGATGCCGGGACCCACTGTAGAAAGGAATTAATGTAGATCATACTTTCTCTGTTTTCTGCTTGCCCCAGACTCTCTCTGCCCTCTCACTGTATGTATTAAATATCTATAAATTTTGTCACACGCATAGCTGAGTTTCGCTAACCAGATATTTACAGTTATTTTTTTCTCACACTGCGCCTCCCCTGAAGTTCTTTGGCCCACACCTTGAAAACCGCTGATTTGGTAAATTAATCTATTAGTATTATACACATATCAAATCGGTGCAACCTTAAATATAAGCATTTATTTATTTTTT
>NW_019459248.1:0-543 GCF_002814215.2 Seriola lalandi dorsalis | reverse complement strand
TCTCTCTCTCTCTCTGAAATTATCTTTTTTTCTCCCTACCCAGATCGCTGTCATGAGGGTGGGGCATCATATAAGATAGGTGACACCTGGAAGAGACCCCACGAAACAGGAGGCTACATGTTGGAGTGTGTCTGTCTGGGAAACGGCAAGGGAGAGTGGACCTGCAAACCTGTCGGTGAGTCATTCAGACGGTCGCTGACAGACAGACGACTGTACTGACGTAACTAGTGGATTACTGGCTGATTTTCTTGCTAGTGTGACTGAAATTTTGAATGATGGATTATTATTATTGATAAATTAGTTGGTGAGAGTGTGTGTTTGTTTTCTGCAGCTGAGCGTTGCTACGACAACACGGCGGGAACATCCTATGTTGTCGGGGAGACGTGGGAGAAGCCGTACCAGGGCTGGATGGTGGTGGACTGCACCTGTTTGGGAGAGGGAAGTGGACGCATCACATGTACCTCCAGAAGTAAGAAATCCTTTCTCTCTTTCCTGGTATCAAATTATTACCTGCCTATACATACATACATACATACATACATA
>NW_019459247.1:0-530 GCF_002814215.2 Seriola lalandi dorsalis | reverse complement strand
TTCATGCCTTACTACTCTATGCTGTTTTTTGATGTTTTTAGGCCTTACTATACTATGACTTATTTTTGCCTTATCATACAATGTCATTTTAATGACTTTTTTACCTTACTATACTATGACGTTTTTATGACTTTTTATGCCTTACTATATTATGACTTTTTATGCCTTACTATTCTATGACTTTTTTAAGCCTTATAATACTATGACGTATTTATGAATTTTCATGCCTCACTATAATATGACTTTTCATGCCTTACTATAGTATGACTTATTTTTGCCTTATCATACAATGTCATTTTAATGACTTTTTACCTTACTATACAATGTCGTTTTTATGACTTTTTATGCCTTACTATACTATGTCATTTTTATGACTTTTTATGCCTTTAATACTATGACGTTTTTATGAATTTTTATGCCTTACTATACTATGACTTTTTATGCCTTACTATACTAACTCATTTTTATGACTTTTTATGCCTTACTAGACTATGACGTTTTTATGACTTTTTATGCCTTACTATACTATG
>NW_019459246.1:0-579 GCF_002814215.2 Seriola lalandi dorsalis | reverse complement strand
GTGTGTGTGTGTGTGTGCGTGTGTGTTCGTCCATACACAGATCAATGCTGCGACTCTCTCCTGATCACTGAATACACGAACTCACGTTACACATCTGTTCAGTCGTCTCATTGATCAGCAGGCAGCAGAGTGTGACACACACACACACACACACACACACACACACACACACACACACACACACACACACAGGCAGGCAGACACACACACACACACACACACAGAGGGAGGAAGAGGAAGCAACTACAGCACCTTTGATCAATCTGATAATCAATATAGAATCAGCTAAATGCATCTGATCAGAACTAATCCTGTAGCTTGACACTGTTTAATAAAATCCCACCATCTTCTTCATCATCATCATCAGTCTGAACTCAATCTAAACCTACACAAACTGAGCATCAGTGTTTTCATCCAGAGGAAACTGCAGACAGAGATGGGACGAAGGAGGAAGAGGAGGAGGAGGAGGAGGAGGAAGTCATACCACCTTAAAGGCGGCTGGCAGAGTGTGATTTAAGTGCAGGGCGTGAAGGAGGTACAGAATGGAGGAGGAGGGAGGAATGAGGAGGGGGGGAGGGT
>NW_019459245.1:0-534 GCF_002814215.2 Seriola lalandi dorsalis | reverse complement strand
TAGTTAATTAGTCTAACTAATTAAAAGCCATAACCACCTCCTTGTTTGTTTAGCTAATTCCTGCAAGTTCATTCCTCCTGAGACAGTTTGACACCTTCATGTCTCCAGCCTGAGAAAAAAAGATCAAGAACAATGTCTTCAGAGCTCTTGTTCCCGGAGCTTGGATCCTTCATCAACGGTAAAATCCTCCAGCTGAAGATTTTTAGTTCCAATCACACATTTTAGTCCCAGATGTGTTGCCCGCTAAAACCCTTCCTATACAAACACACAAACAAACACACAGATACACACACATCATCACAACCTTACTCAAAATAACAACTTCACGTATTCTCTCACTTTGTTTCAAAATCACTGACTCAACCCTTCAGTCCCTTGAAAGAGACACTTGCAGAATCTGTCATAGTTGCAGTGGGGACACGTGTGGACACAGCTGCCTCTTGTGGACGAAACATTTCATCGTCTGGAGATTGGCAGAGTGAGTATGATGGACTCCACCAGCTGCTGCATCTTTGTTTCATCTAAAAGCTAAAA
>NW_019459244.1:0-534 GCF_002814215.2 Seriola lalandi dorsalis | reverse complement strand
CGGTCTCTGGTCCGGTCCCTGGTCTGGACTCTGGTCTGGACTCTGGTCTGGACTCTGGTCCGGTCTCTGGTCCGGTCCCTGGTCTGGACTCTGGTCTGGACTCTGGTCCGGTCTCTGGTCCGGTCTCTGGTCCGGTCTCTGGTCCAGTCTCTGGTCTGGACTCTGGTCTGGACTCTGGTCCGGTCCGTCACTCTGAGCCAATCACACCGCTGAGTGTCTTTATGTCTTTATGTTATTGTGTTGTGCTTTTTATTTCCCGCCGGAGGCCTTCACGTGCCGCCGGCGCCGCCGAGACGCAGCCTGTGTCATTATTCTGCATTAGATAAGGAGAGAGAGAGAGAGGTGACAGCTGCTGAAGAAGCTCTTTGTCGAGAGCTCAGGGACAGAGACTGTTTACTCTCTGATTAATCAGCAGTCACATGACTTATCAGTCAGACAGGAAGTCGCTGCAGTTACTCACCTACTGAAGGAGCTGCAGTTTTAAGGACGTCGTACTTTAAAGAACCACATTATTTTGATCATATGAATTTTCCA
>NW_019459243.1:0-531 GCF_002814215.2 Seriola lalandi dorsalis | reverse complement strand
GCTTCCTCGTCCTGGATCAGACAACATGCCAGCTCACACAACAAAGAAAAAGAAGCCACCCTGACACCCCATCAAAGAAAAGCAAGAGAAGAAAAATAATTAATGAAATCTAAGAAACAGACACATCCCATTAAATGCTTCACTATGTTTATGACTTGTTGTCTCTCATTCCGTTTGACATTTCTGAACTGAAACAGGACTACATTATGGCAATATGTCAAATTGTACTAAATTGTTTCCTGGACGAGATGAGTCAGTGGTTTTCTGATCATCAGCGGCAGGTTGATCATTTCAGCCTCAGGAACACAGACCGAAGTGGATCAGTCTACATGAAGGATTTCGAGTTTGGTGATCTCTCTGCGCCGTCATCCCCAAATCTGTGGGAAACACCCCCCCACCCCCCGTCCTTCTTCTTGCTCTCTTTTAAACAATTATGTAATTTTCTGGCATTATACACCGAGGATCTGTGGGGGCTCATAAAGTGCCGTGTCATTTCTGCCTGTTAGAATGTCAGATGAAGATAATCTTGAC
>NW_019459242.1:0-629 GCF_002814215.2 Seriola lalandi dorsalis | reverse complement strand
CTATACTATGACGTTTTTATGACTTTTTATGCCATACTATACTAAGACTTTTTATGCCTTGCTATACTATGACTTTTTATGACTTTTTATGCCTTACGATACTATGACTTTTTATGCCTTACTATACTATGTCGTTTTTATGACTTTTCTTGCCTAACTATACTATGACTTTTTATGCCTTGCTATACTATGTCATTTACGGCTTTTTATACCTTACTATACTATGTTGTTTTTATGACTTTTCATGACTTACTTTACTATGACGTTTTTCTGACTTTTTATGCCTTACTATACTATATTTTTATGCCTTACTATACTAAGTCGTTTTTATGACTTTTTATGCCTTACGATACTATGACTCTTTATGCCTTGCTATACTATGAGGTTTTTATGACTTTTTATGCCTTATTATACTATGAAATTTTTATGACTTTTCATGCCTTACTATACTATGACGTTTTTATGACTTTTTATGCCATACTATACTAAGACTTTTTATGCCTTGCTATACTATGACGTTTTTATGACTTTTTATGCCTTACTATACTATGACGTTTTTATGACTTTTTATGCCATACTATACTAAGACTTTTTATGCCTTGCTATACCATACTATACTAAGACTTTTT
>NW_019459240.1:0-581 GCF_002814215.2 Seriola lalandi dorsalis | reverse complement strand
TGGACCACCAGATGGCCCTTTCCACAGGTTGGGAACCACTGCTCCTAGAGACTGTCCTGTGTGAAAATCCAGGAGATCAGCAGTTTCAGAAACACTAAAAACAGCTGTCTGACACCGACAATCATCAAGCTCAAAGTCACTGAGATCATAAGCCCAGCAAAAGCTACAAGTAGCATTAGCTAGCTAGCTTTCCTCCCAGAAAGTGATTTAGAAATGATCGACGCCTGTTGTTGACTTTGCTTCCGCTGACTGTGATGATCACTTATTAGTGTTATTATACCAAGTGTAGGCCCAGGAATCAGATTTCATTATCCACATGAGGGATCCAGACAGATCTTGAGACAGGGCCCGAGAGTGTGAAGCAGCTAGAGTCCAGGAGCTGAATCTGCAGGTTTAGAGCTTCCTGAAGAACAGTGTCGTGTCAGTGAGGCTGCTGTCGACTCCGTACTACACAGATAAATATTTGAAGAAAAGAACAGCAGGTGAGCCAAGACATATCCCCCTCACATGTTACCTGCTCACACACACACACACACACACACACACACACACACACACACACACACACACACACACACACA
>NW_019459239.1:0-577 GCF_002814215.2 Seriola lalandi dorsalis | reverse complement strand
AAAACACGTTTACTCGCATGAATGTGTGTTTAACAGATGACCATTTAATCGTTAACGTTAGCTGTGTAATTTAGGCCTGTAAGTGTCGAGACTATTTCAATCATGAACATCGTGTGTAGGTCGGATGTAAAATGGAAAGTAGTTTTACCGAAGCCATGGCAAAAACCCGCCTCTACTATCTTCTGCTTCAGCTGCAGCACCGTCACGTTGTTAAACTGCTCCTCGGTGTCGCACAGGTCGACTGACTTCGTCTCCCCTGTAAGACCATGCACCACGACCTTGATAACCATGTTTGTGGTGTTCTTGCCACAATCTTCTCTTCGTGCAGTACTTCTGACTGTAATGGCGTCCGACGATATTCCCGGAAGAAGCTGTAAAAATGTACTT
Organism: Seriola lalandi dorsalis; assembly: GCF_002814215.2. Taxonomy (NCBI): domain Eukaryota; kingdom Metazoa; phylum Chordata; class Actinopteri; order Carangiformes; family Carangidae; genus Seriola; species Seriola lalandi. The sequence continues at coordinate 190 of NW_019459239.1, read as the reverse complement.
TCACTTTCATCCTTGAACTTCAAAATATATGCTGTACTAGAGTTTTACTTAGAGAAAACGTGCTCTTACCTAAATACACACTATAATTTAATCTCACCTTCAAATAAAACAAATTTCCTTACTATCAATTTTATTTTTTAAATGTTTTTGATTTGCCTTCTATTTCAATTGATCATTATCTATATGACAG
>NW_019459238.1:0-501 GCF_002814215.2 Seriola lalandi dorsalis | reverse complement strand
CTCCTCCCTTCTGACCAAGGTGTTAGGTTTGAGTGATGTATTCAACAGTTACCCTGCCGGTGGTGACACAGGCACTCTGCCCAGCTGCCACTACGTAAGAGCTTTGCACGCTACAGATGGAGGTAGGCGTTATTTCACCCTAACCCTCCGGCTCCGGAATCTGCTTGCAATGGCAGGCGTGGATCCAGGGCATTCTTCCGTCCACCTTCGCTGCTGTCTCGGTGACCAAGAGAACCTGGAACGGCCCGATGTAGCGCCGCTGCTTCCAATGCTTTCACCTGTGATGCAAAGCGGACAGTGCTGCTGACAGATTAGCGCAATACCTTATCATACTGTCTTCATATTGGTGCCAGTGGTCAAGGCAGGTTTCACTGGACCAATGCCAGTGGCCGGAGGTCTTCCAAACACTATTTCAAAGGGACTAAGGTCATGTTTATTCCTTATTCGCATGCGCATATGGAAAAGCACCAGTGGGAGTGCTTTCACCCAACCATGTGTCCT
>NW_019459237.1:0-574 GCF_002814215.2 Seriola lalandi dorsalis | reverse complement strand
ATTGTATTTAATTTCAAAGATGGTCTTGCTAAGGGTATTAATACGATGACAATGTAATTTATAAAACATGAAAACATGCAGTAAATTATACAGGAAAGGAAGACCACTACAGGAACCACTATAGAAAAAAAGTGATCTTTTCTGTGAATGATTTACGTTGTCTCTTTTTGCATATTCATGTTTGATTGAATCTGTATTTTCTGTTTGATTGTGGTGAACATTTGCAGTCTGTCATGTGTTGGTTGTTTTATGACATTAAAACCAAGCCAAACCAAACCTCATTTAGTTTTCTTCCCAAAAAGTCATGTGAGAGAAAAAACAGCACAGATAATAACTACACTGAATGGATACAGCGCTGAACCCAGTGAGTCACAGTCAAACAGCAGAAACAGGCCGTTTGCTGAATAGTCTCACGATGTGTGTCTGACCTGAATCTTGCCATCTCCAAACCACTCATTGTGCACAGCAGCTGCAGGTGGAGCTCACTCACATCCGCCTCTAAGCCTCTTACTCAATACCACAAAAGCATAACATACATAACCGTGTGTGTGTGTGTGTCTGTGCATGTGTGTGT
>NW_019459236.1:0-569 GCF_002814215.2 Seriola lalandi dorsalis | reverse complement strand
AACCCCTGTCTCCATTTAGACCTGGACTTTCCATTTCCGAAACCAATATCACAGGTGCTGCTGTTGGCTTTTCTCTCGCCAGTTTGTCCAAACACCTGCAGTCATCACACTCTCTCCACAACGCAACTGACTGTCTTATCTACAAAGCTTCCCTACAGCATCAAACAACAACAAACTTGTGAAAGGGCTTTATTTACTGATGATTTTCAATAATAGTGAACATCATCAATTGATCATTATCTTTTTCTTTAAATAATCAAGTAATTGCCCAACAGTTAAGATCCTATGTTCAGTATTTTGCTGGTTTGAGGCCGTTTTATGCAAAGGTGATCTGGACAGTCACCCAGGAAGTCACCAGCTGGAAGAACACCAAAGATGGGGAAGAAATTGTTTATTTATTTAACACACCAACTGCAATAAACAATGTTGCTGAGAGGAAAAAAGCTGAGTGTAACAATACATAAATATCCAGTAGTGTAAAATCTTAGCGCAAGATAGTTTTCCTTATGCAAATGATAAATTAATGATAATGTCCCCTGTACTCACAACCAGAAACAAAGAGCAACAAA
>NW_019459235.1:0-608 GCF_002814215.2 Seriola lalandi dorsalis | reverse complement strand
ATGAGTATCATCACAGGATGTGCTCACATCGTCTCATCTTGTCTTTCAATCCATCTCTCTCTCTCTCTTTCTCCCTTTCTTTCTTATTTACTCCCTCAGTCCCCGCTCCAATTCCACCTGAATTCTCTGGCTCACTCGTTTCTCTGTCAAAGTTAATTGTTTTGTGCATTTTCTCGTCTTTCCCTTCATGTCGTCTGTGTGATTGAATCAAGAGGACTTCTCATTGTCACTGCTGTGGGGCTAAACAGGGTACAGGGTGCCAGGGATAAGGATGGCAAGCCAGAGGGCGACTCAGTCTTCCTCATTCCTTCACTCACACACACACACACACACACGCACGCACACACACGCACGCACACACACACACACCGGAGAAAACATGGATACAAATAGTTCGACACAATATCCACACACGCCTTTGCAGACTCACACACAGTAGTGTGTCAGGAAATGAAAGTGGACTCGCTGTTCCATTACTCTTTGACCTAGGAACCTGTTCTGATTAACGTAGACAATGTGCTACAGAGCTCTACAAAACAATGCCACACACACACACACACACACACACACACACACACACACACACACACACACACACACACACACAC
>NW_019459234.1:0-536 GCF_002814215.2 Seriola lalandi dorsalis | reverse complement strand
TGAGTAATGGCTAAAAAGTGTTTTGTGAAGTCACACTGACCTTGACCTTTGACCATCAAAATCTAATCAGTTGGTCCTTGAGTCCAGGTGAATGTGTGAACTAAAGTTGAAGAAGTTCTGTCAAGGTGTTATGGAGATAAAAGGTCCACAAGGACGGGACGGGTGGACAACCTGAAAACAATACGGCTCCTGCTCTGGCTGCTGCCGGCACAGAGGCATAGAAATGACCGACCGAAGAACAGCATCCGACCACTAAGCACCATTTACTCCAGCAGAAAATGTTTGTCTTTTTTACTTTGGAAATTTGGGTGACGCAATAAAAAGAAAAATCTGATTTGGTCTCTAAATCTCTTCCCTTCTCTTTGCTCTCTCCGTAACAATGTTAACAAACCTCAAATTATGAGCCATGTTTTCCTGTTCCTTGTTGTTGGGTGCTACAGGTGTCATTGATTGTTACCATGGTAACATTGGTCTTAGACCTGAGTTAGCCTGGGGCTGAGGTGTCTTATGTTTTTGTCTTTATTGTAGTGAAACAG
>NW_019459233.1:0-542 GCF_002814215.2 Seriola lalandi dorsalis | reverse complement strand
TATTTGGGGACAAAGCTTAAAAGTATTGTCTGACAACAAATCAAACAAGTTTACAGATGATGTGAGAACACTCACTAGTCTACAGGCAAGCTGAAGAACAGCTTTCTCAGTCAGAAAATCATCCTCATCCTCAATGATGGACTGGAGAGACTGGCCCATGTTGGGAAAAATTAGAAACCTGTAAGAAAAAAATAACAACGTATAGAAAAAAACCCCCAAGTTAATGAAAAAATTATTTCATATAATGAGTAAATATTCACAGAAAAACTTCTTCCACACCTGTAGGAATCTGCATGAGGACCAAAGCCAGCACAAGAAGGAATACCCAGAAAATCCAACTTGTTTTGCTTGATCCACTTGTCCACTAGACAGAGACAATAGGTTTTAACAGGAGGGTTATTATGTGGGCTGTATATGTAAAATTACATAAATCAGTACTCCATCTAAAAAGGGGGTTAAAGATTGAATCTGTCCCCCAGACTGACATGATGTTGCCCATGTTGAATAAATTCTTGTCCACTTCTGCTTCCCTCTGAATGGAT
>NW_019459232.1:0-501 GCF_002814215.2 Seriola lalandi dorsalis | reverse complement strand
CCACTGCAGGTGAGCAGATATGAGATTTTCAGCTGATAATAAGCGACCTTTTACATGAGTCTATGGGCGGCAGTTCCCCTCCAGCTCATCTGTAGAGAGTTTGTTTCTAATCCTGTATGTGGATTATAGAGGTCTACACTTCTTCCTTAATGTGGCTGTCTCTGGTGTAGTGGCTGCATATTTAATGGCTCATGGGTGGATTGAATGTAGGCTACATGTACATGTGATCACACTCTGATCACCTCCACCAGGAAAAAGAAAATAAATACAGGTGACAAATTAGGAATTATAAAAATACTTGTTGTTTTATAGTAAAATATGACAGTAAATTATGAGACTACCCTGCCTTGGCCTCCAGCACCACGGTAATGAATCTCTGAGTTATATTCTTGAACAGACTGGACTGCCTTTTCTAACTTATGCAACACTGGAAAATCATGCACATCCTGTCTCTGAAAGATGCAGAAAAACTAGTCCATGCATTTGTTTCCTCTACACTGG
>NW_019459231.1:0-535 GCF_002814215.2 Seriola lalandi dorsalis | reverse complement strand
AGTTAGAGGGCGGAGTCAGACACTGCCAAGATGGCGACGGTGGAGCAGCTCACTCTGAGCTTCAGAAACCTGTTGGTCACGTCACAGAGGCGACGTCCATCTCAGTTTACAGTCTGTGATTAGACCTAATAAACTGGCAGCTGGATGAATCTTCGGTCACAAACGAAGCTCGCCGGAGTTCAGCCAGAAGTGGGCCGACGCCACCGGACGAGGGAAGTCTCTGGGTGTTACTCTGAGTTGTGAGACCCCTAAAATAATGTTTTATCTTTGAGGTTGTACTGTTGAACCTCCTGCTGGTTCCTTTGGTTGCACGCTGACAGAAGAATCTCACCGAGCTCCTCCTCCTCGTCCTCGTCCTCCTCCTCCTCCTCCGGTCTCGGCTTCATCTCCTCAGTCGTGGTGTCAGTTTTTCCGCCGCTCGCCACCAGCTGCACAGATTTCAGGTCTGTTGCCAAAACAGCACGAGTGTTTATGAGCAGCTTTTTAAGAGTCTGCTCTCACAAAACATGAACTTGGCCGACTCCTCGTTCACTCT
>NW_019459230.1:0-643 GCF_002814215.2 Seriola lalandi dorsalis | reverse complement strand
TCTGGATGAGGAAAAAATGACATTACTAATGTTGATGTACCCCTGAGCAAGTGTACCTAAGTATAAGATAGAGCTGGATGATACTTATATGATCACATAATAAAATAATAAAATATCACTGTACTGATAATGTGGCAGTGAAAGTGACTTTTGGTGCTTTCAGACAACATTGAATGTCTTTATGACGGCAAAGCTGAGGGACTTATTGTTTAATCATTTATATATTGTTTATTCAAACTTACTTAGCTGTAAAACAGCCTTAAAGGCCAGAAAAACACAACAGCTGTATCACTATTTGCATCTATGTTAGTGCATTTCAGTGTGTGTAGTAACGTTATGGTGAACAGTGGTAGTTGCAACAACCAAAAGGTTTGCAATATGCAGCTGTCTGTAAGATGCTCAAACTCCACACCAGGCTATTCTCGACTGATTTTTTATTGCGATTCAAGGTCTTGTATTGAGCCTCACACATCAAGGCCAGATTCATCCACATACTCATTCCCTTCGTAAGCATTTTTTTTTTGCTAGTTTATTCAGGTTCAGCAGAGGCCTGAATAAAGTAGCATACACCATTTGCAGTCAAATAGACCATGCTTGTTAAGCAACGAACAAGCATGTCACAGAAACAGCTACCGTTACAAAA
>NW_019459229.1:0-502 GCF_002814215.2 Seriola lalandi dorsalis | reverse complement strand
ATCTCCAGGATGGATGAATGTCTTACCTCATCGTGCCTTGGAAAATTGCATTGTTGTGATTGTTTTTTTTGGGTTTTTTTTCCTTCTCCCATTAAATTGTTGATATTATTTCCCACCGTATTCCAACCATGGTGAGGGTATAATTTAACGTGGGCGACCTACAACTCAATACTGTGGCCTGGACGCCTCCTGAGTAGACACACACACACACACACACACACACACACAGAGCACCAGAGCTGCTGCTGCTCGTCCGCTAACACGCCGTCTGTGTGTAGACACGGTGTTATTCTGCTCAGCCGCTACTCCTCTTCAAACATGCAGTTCACACGGCCTTTTAAGGCATGAACACACTGTTCGTAGCTTAAAACATCACTAACCTGCCAGTTAGAATCATAAACTGTCCTCCACACTTCTATAAACGGACATATCTGTTAGAAGTGAGAAAAAAATGCTTGTGTTGTCCAAAGATTTTATCTCCAAGCAGTAATCCACATGGAAT
>NW_019459228.1:0-502 GCF_002814215.2 Seriola lalandi dorsalis | reverse complement strand
ACATAGTGTGCTTCCAAATGTTGCAACAGTTTGGAATGGGCATTTTCCTGTTTGAGCTCATGCACAAAGTTAAGGTCAGGTTCTTGGACTTCACTTAGTGTCTGACATCAGTGCTCCGACCTCTCCAATGCTCCAGAGGCTGAATGGGAACAAATCCTTGCAGCCGGGCTCCAAAACCTTATGGAAAGTCTTCCCAGGGGAGCGGAGGCCACTACAGCAGCAGATCCCTGACCATGGTTTTGGAATGATATATTCAACAATTACATACGAGAAGAAAGTGTACACATCCTTTTGGTCACAAAGTACCTATTTATTGTAAAAATATTCTGACATTGCAGACACTGTGATATTGTTTTTACCAAGATGGTAAAAACACACAGGCACACACACGTAACAGGAAGTAAACAAAGCACTTACATAAAGCTTCTCTAGTCTTATCGACCACTCAAAGCACTTTACACAACAAGTCACATTCACACACACACACACACAGATGACACAT
>NW_019459227.1:0-553 GCF_002814215.2 Seriola lalandi dorsalis | reverse complement strand
AAGAGACAGAACCAAATGGGTTTGACACTAAACCGAGGCGGCATCTGAAACATGTTGGCATGCCAGATGAAATGGATGGCGAGTCCACGAGTCCAGTGAGACGTCTCGCAAAAGTCATCTGCGATTCATGTAGAGAGAGTCGGTTCCCTGTAGATATCTGATTAGTATCCAGCTGTGGACACTGCTGGACAGATTGTTGAGCACTGTCTCCTACATACAGTGCAAATCTGTGGAGGAGACAGAAGTCTGTGTCTGCAGAGGCTTTTTCTGCCTGTTTTTCATCTTCATTTCATTATTCTTATTTTGTCTCCGAATGTTGAGGATGTTTTGGGATGTCCGCGTTGAGCAGGGAAGATTGCAGCTTGTAAGAGCAGTAGTTTGCAGTACAGCAAATCATAGCTCTCCATTTATATACATGGGTATATGTTTTATATACTCTTTTTGGCTTTAAAGACCAAAGAGGAGGATTTTTTTTCATCTGGTTTGTACAAGCTGTTAGAAGGTTGTATAAGTTGCTATAAAACTTTAAATTTCTTAAAACCTGCAGTAAGAT
>NW_019459226.1:0-602 GCF_002814215.2 Seriola lalandi dorsalis | reverse complement strand
GGGTTGAGGGACCACGCCCACTAAGGAGACCATAACTAGCCTGTAGTGGGATATCTCCTCTATAGAGGATCTTTGCTATTTCATACACGCAATTGCAATTTTGAAAACCTATCAGGAGTTATTATAATATTTATAATTATAACCTAGACACATATCATAGAGATAGAGCACGCTAAAATTAGATTTAGACAGATTTGTGAACAATATTTGAGAGAAATGGTTATTTTGTGGATATAGAAAATGTTTTAGATCTTTGAGTTCAATCTCATGAAAAATGGGAGCGCAAACAAAAGTGTCGCATTTCTATTTTTGTTCATTGTTGTCAGGCCTGGACTTGAAAGGCCTTTTAGATGCAGAGTAACAATTTGCCAGACTTTATCTATTCCAACCTCAAGAGAGAGAGGGACAAAATAAAAACAGCTATGAAAATTATGCTATAGAGAAAAATCTAATAAACAAAAAACCACTCCAAATGGAGGGACAGATCCGCTAAAACAAAAGGAATAAACCAACAGAAAATCACTCTACGAGGAGGCTACAAAAGTTGCTACAAACTTGACAAACAGAAAACTCTAGACTATGAAAATACAAACAAAAATCGC
>NW_019459225.1:0-500 GCF_002814215.2 Seriola lalandi dorsalis | reverse complement strand
CCCCCCCCCCCCCCCCCCCCCGGGGTCCTCCTCATTCAGCACGGATCTCAATAAGGACGTTTTTTAAGAGTGACCAGTCCAACAGTGCACGAAGAAATGTCTTCTTACTTTATCCACTTGTTAAACATCAGATTGATACAGAGGCTCAGACTCAGTGGCTGTTTCATCAGCGGAGTCCGCCTATTCTCTTTTCCAGAAAAATGATTCATCACTGGTGGCGCAATGAATCTTGGGATAGGTTGGATTCACCCGCTGGACGGATCCTTTGTTTCCTGGGAAACGAAGGACGCAATTCTCTGCCGAGAACTGAAGGAACCTTTGAAATGGGACGGCCTTGTCTGACGCAGTCATGACCTACACGCAACAAACCTTTTGAGGTGATTTTATCATGATTATTTTACAGGGAAAGATTAAAAGTAACATTGAATATGTTTTAGTTGGTATTTCTCTGTCTGCATTACATATTTTGCAGATGTGCACGTTTAGATTTACAGTATAAA
>NW_019459224.1:0-502 GCF_002814215.2 Seriola lalandi dorsalis | reverse complement strand
GTGAAAATATAATTGTTGATGTTACTACTTTCTTCTTTAACTCATCCTCCTTGTGTTTAACTGTGTCTTGCCTGGATCACTCATTTATCACAGTGTTTTGCAGATACACATTGTGCCCCTGTTATTAATTGGATAATATTGGGCCCCTCCCTCTTGACATTTAAACAGACTTTGTGAAAATAAAATCATTATCCATCAATTTCCCTCTTCCTCCCTTGTTGTTGCCAAGCGGCTCCTCAACACTGGTAAAAGGTTTTTATCGTCTTCATCTCTGAGTGGGACTCTTTATGGCATGGCAAACAGTCAAATCACATTTTCTGACTGAGTTATAGGTGAGATATTGGCCTCCCACCATGAAATGAAGTAGCCCACTTCTTTCTGGTATGATGGAGCATCTCATAATTGTCTCCCTATTCCTGTTCATTGATTTTTCCAAAAGGATTTACGCTCATGTACTACAGACTAGGGCTAGGTTGAAAGAATGGATTCTCTGTTCCAAATC
>NW_019459223.1:0-590 GCF_002814215.2 Seriola lalandi dorsalis | reverse complement strand
CTAAAAGCCCTGTTTGTGATGTTGCAAAGATGAAATGGTCAAGCACGGGCGGTGACCCTCGACCATCCCTGAGTGAGTGCGCTCTCTCTGGCGAGCAGAGCTGCAGATAACCCGGATGCGAGGCAGCGTCTCCCGGCCCTGCTGCTGTTGAAATGTCATAGGTAATGCTCACCTCGCTTCAGTGGCCTCGGCAAAGCAGAGCAAACTCCACAGCGTGCTCTGCCCTGCCTGCCGCCTCGCCGCCTCGCAGCCTCGGCCTCAGTCTGTCTTAAAGCCTCCTACTGCTTTTCCCTGTGACGCTGTTTGTCAGTAGATGATATTAAAAGTTATTGATTGTGTTATGTTAAGGAAAAATGCCCGCTAGGAGTTTAGCGGAAGATCTCCCAGTAGGGGAGCTATTGCCTCCCTGAGGGACCTCATCCACATACTGTCAAAATGTGTGATATGTGGCAGCGAGGCTGCAGAGAGAGCGTAATGGAGAGACGGGAGGGGAGGGAAGGGAGGAAGAGAATAGTTCACATGTGCCAGTGTCTCGTATAGAACAGAGAGATGGTATAATACTTCCAACCAGGCAGACGGACAAAAGGGAA
>NW_019459222.1:0-461 GCF_002814215.2 Seriola lalandi dorsalis | reverse complement strand
ATCACAACCTGATCACAACCTGATCACAAACTGATCACAACCTGATCACAACCTGATCACAAACTGATCACAACCTGATCACAACCTGATCACAAACTGATCACAAACCGATCAGGTTTAAATCAGTGAAGTAAATTGATAAAATGATGCAGTTGGTTGAAGTTCAGAGAAAATGAAACTCAGTTTAAAATCAACAATTTAGCTTTAATTTATTTTAAAACAGTGTTTTATTGAACCTTTGGCCAAACTTCAATCTCTATGTTTGATTTGGTTTTGTGTCATATTTGTGATATATCTGACAGTCGTAGTAATTTATTTATTTATCTTTTTTAGAAACCAAAATATTATATATATAATATATATATGATAACGTAATAATTCTTCATTGCAGTTAGTCATTTCTTATTGTTATATACGATCTTTTACATAAAACAGCATTTATGTATATTTATAGAGTATAT
>NW_019459220.1:0-504 GCF_002814215.2 Seriola lalandi dorsalis | reverse complement strand
GTACAGATCATAGTCCTCAGTGGTTGCCATGTTTGTAGTCCTAAAGCCAGACTTGTTTTGACTGTGTGTCACTGACAGGAGCTGGATGACGTGATGAAGCTGTTTGAGGTTTTAAAGCAGAGAAACTCCAGCCAGGCGGTTCAGGGTGAAGCTGGAGAACTACTGAAAAACATCACGGAGGAGGCGGAGGATATGAAGAGACAGATGGCAGACAAACTCATACAGATACAAGGTAGTATTTTATTTCAATTTGTAGTATGTGGTCTGTTGATTAAATTTGAAATGTTCACCATCAGTTATTGTTACAATGGACACAGTGATGGCTGTGCTGATGTCAAGTCCATTTTATTTTTATAGCGCCAAATCATAAGAGGTAAGGGTTAGGGTTTGTCTATATAGAGTGTATGTGTGTGTTTACAGTGTGGATCATTGTGTACAATGTGTATACATACAGTGTGTGTGTGTGTGTGTGTGTGTGTGTGTGTGTGTGTGTGTGTGTGGTGT
>NW_019459219.1:0-485 GCF_002814215.2 Seriola lalandi dorsalis | reverse complement strand
TTTTATATGGTCCCCTCATGATGCTTTTCTTTCATTTTGTTAGACATGACACAGTTTAAAATAAAAGAACACTACTCAAATTTGTCATGTATTGTCATGTTTTGATATATTTTGATGACAAGTACTTTTTATTGGGTGTATTATCTCGGGTAAAAATCACCCGGCGTTAGTGATGGTGTTTTGAATTTGAGCGATAGTGTTCTAGGGTTAAATTGCACCTGGGAGAACGTGTAGATTAGATTTTAAACAGCATTTACAACAATAGAAATCACAGGACAGAAATAGGCCTACAGATTTTAAGGATACTGACTTGTAAGGGGTCACTGGGTCTGGATGGCCGCTATATACAAAGAATTTCACTTCATTAGCCTATAATTGTGCCTTGCTTTTTGTGTCATTTAACAATTATATCCTTGCTGATTTCAATTTGTTTTTTTTGGTTTTTTATATAGGATTTTGCCTATTTACTGTAGGATATAGCCTAT
>NW_019459218.1:0-565 GCF_002814215.2 Seriola lalandi dorsalis | reverse complement strand
GTGTGTGTGTGTGTGTGTGTGTGTGTGTGTGTGTGTGTGTGTGTGTGTGTCTGACATTAAAAATACATTTCACGTCGTTGGGCCCAGAAGTGAAGCGTCTGTTTCCTCTGCAGCAGCAGGAAGGCCTGAAACCTGAAACCCTGAAATATTCATGCGACCCCCAGAACCAGAGCTGCGGAGAACTGAACAACAGTTTGATTTCATTTACAGACGGAAAATACGATTGAAGGGTTTTACAGTGCAAAGACACACAGACACACAGACACACAGACTGGTATCCGAGGAGATCGATCACAGCTATGGCGAGAAGAGAAGGGGGGTGAGGTCGCTGGTGGACGGAGTCTCAACACAGTCACTGCTGCGGCCTATTTTTCAAATCAGTGAAGTTCATGGAGAAAATGAATAGAAAGGCCACAAACATGTGTAAGGCTATTTCTTAATATTTGTTTCCTTGCTCTCTTGTGATCTGCGTCTCCTTACCTTGTTTTTTTTATTTACTTTCCGATATTTATTTTGTTTTAATTTATCTTTCTCCATATTTTTATGTTTATTTTTGACCGTTCTA
>NW_019459217.1:0-530 GCF_002814215.2 Seriola lalandi dorsalis | reverse complement strand
GACAGTATCACAACTAACAGGGTTCAGCATCATCACAGTAACAACACACAGTGAAGCTCCCGGGGTGTTTAAGCTGCAAGCTGCTCTGAAAACGGTCACATTCACAGGCTGCCATCCAGACACTCACATGGCCACTGAAGAAATGCAAATTCATGCATGAAGCAGAACAGAAGTGACCTTTGTGTTCAGGAGATGTTTGTTTGCTCTATGTGATGCATGAACTTCTTTCACAATACTGCAAGTGTTTTCTTACAGGACACTTCCTTAAATGTTTTAATATGTTTAGCTGAGGTTTCAGGTCGAGGAGAGTTTCGACCCATCAATGGTGTTTTTTCCAGGTCAACCAGAGAAAGAGCAAGTGTCTGGTATTTACGCAGGTTGTAAATAAACCACCAGTTTGTTATCTAAACCTTTTATCTGCAGGTGAAACCAGAAATGCAAAATCAGATTATGGAAGTTTACAGTGGACAGATTGGAAGTCATTTTTTAACATTTTCATTTGTTCAATAAAACTTTTTTTTTTTTTTTTT
>NW_019459216.1:0-597 GCF_002814215.2 Seriola lalandi dorsalis | reverse complement strand
GTGTGGAACGTGTAAAGTTTCAGATATGGATAAAGAACAGCCCAAATATGCTGAAAGAGAAGCTGATGAATACATGAATGTAAACACCTGCAGTTAAATACCATGTAGTGCTATAAATAAACTGAGGGACTCGATTTGAAAGCAGATGGTTTATTATTCTGTAGCCACAAAGAGGACTGGTACAATCTAGGCCAGAGCACTTATCACCTGTTTGGTGGTTTGCTCTTCTAGTCGCTATGTAATTGTGACTTATTTTCTTTAAAGTTAATGAAGGCTAGAGGTTACAGCCTGACTCTGACCCCTGTCAATCTGCTGTTTGTTAGACAATTACTGGGAGGAGTCACACCATCGACAAGTCGAGTTAGGTGACCCCAGAGGTGTTTACTCTTTTGTGAGTGTGTAATTGGCAATAATGTGTAACTGTCAATGGTAATGGCTGTGCTTCCATCATGCAACAGGTTATAAGAGTTTATAAATCATTACATGTGTGTGCAAGCAATTGTGGGGAAAAGGTGGAGGAGAGGATGAGCAGAGTCTTAAATCATGTAGCCCTCGGTTCTTATGGCCGTGTGTGTGTGTGTGTGTGTGTGTGTGTGT
>NW_019459215.1:0-533 GCF_002814215.2 Seriola lalandi dorsalis | reverse complement strand
TCTGGTTTCACTTTAGGCTGCATGGACTTTAATGGAGCCACAGAGTCCAGTATGGATTGACAGGAGGAGTGAAACCAGGAACTGAGCTCCTCCGTGTCAGCAGACGCTGAGTCAGAGGGAACACAGAGCTGGTTGAATGAAACAGTGAACTGACCGGCAGTCGAATGGTTAAAAGGCCACAGTACAGGACAAGACAACTTCAAGCAGAACAGGCATGTGATCAGAGAATAAATTGTCACAAATCTCCAGGTTAGACACAGACAGTCCGTGGGAGAGAACAAGATCTAATGTATGACCATGTTCATCAGTGGGACCAGACACACACTGCAACAAGTTAAAAGAGTCAATGAGGCTTAAAAAGTCCTTTACCAACGGCTTATCAGGACAACACACATGTATGTTAAAATCTCCAACAAGGAGAACGCGATCGTAACGTGGCATCACTCCGGCGAGAAAATCCGAAAAGTCATTGACAAAGTCCTTATTGTATTTGGGGGGTCTGTAGATGACAGCGCACAGCACCGGATCAGAGC
>NW_019459214.1:0-603 GCF_002814215.2 Seriola lalandi dorsalis | reverse complement strand
CCTTTGTTGTATTCTCCCCTCCCTCATATCTATCTGCTCTCTTTGCATGTCTCTCATCCTCTCTCTCTCTCTCTCTTAGGTACCAGATCAATGCCAGGACAGAGCTGGCAGTTCGCTACAATGACATCTCTCCTCTGGAGAATCATCACTGTGCTGTGGCGTTCCAGATCTTCTCTCAGCCCGACTGCAACATCTTCTCCAACTTTGACCCAGAGGCCTTCAAGCAGATACGGCAGGTAGAGCTCAGTGTGTGTGTGTGTGTGTGTGTGTGTGTGTGTGTGTGTGTGTGTAGAGCTGTACCATGTCTGTAGTATCAGGGTCAACTAGACAATGCATTTTCAGAAAATTGTGGTGGGATTGCTGTTTCTGGAAAAGCTGAAGCTAAACTGCATTGGTGGCTGCAAAATTAAAGTGATTTTTTAATTGACATATAATATATCCTCACAATCACCATCTTTTATATTGGTTTACACTGTGAAAATCATTTGAAAAGACTCAAATACAGAGAAATAACAATTTGTGTGTACACACAATTGATTGCAAGACTTGCAATGATTGGAAGTGGAGTGAAGGAGACAGAGGAGGAAAAGTAAAGAACAGTAA
>NW_019459213.1:0-502 GCF_002814215.2 Seriola lalandi dorsalis | reverse complement strand
TTAGTCTTTTTGTGATAGCAAACTGAATGTCTTTGGGTTTTGAGTTGATCAGGCAGATTACAAGATTTAACATCTTTTAGACCAAACAATCAGAAGAGAATAACTGGCAGATTAATCAATGATGAAAATTATCTTTATTTGTAGCCCTGGTACTAATGAAAATGCTAAATCCATCTCAAACATCCCAATCATTACTCGGACCTCAACTGTGTCTATGCTCGGAGGTCTAAAATAAAACACAGGACACACAATGAGTTTCTGTAGATTTTTAACCCCAGCTGAGCAACAACCCACTGGTGGTGCGGTGTGAGCCTCGTCCGATCTAGATGAGGTGGCAGGATATTACGTCAGTAGCAGTTAGAGGGATATTACAGTGACAGTCATCAGTGAGTCACATCCAGTGTAACTATTGCCTTGAAAACCAAGATCTATTTTGGTTTTATTTTCATGATACACACAATGACACATGATGACTTCTATCAGCAGATTCCAGTCACATCAC
>NW_019459212.1:0-644 GCF_002814215.2 Seriola lalandi dorsalis | reverse complement strand
TTACATTCAGTTGTTCTTTTTTAATAAAACAAACTTATATTATTGTATTTTATGAGTCAAAAAACATGAAGCAATAGAAACAGTTGTGACCAGGTTTAAGAGGGTGGTGCATCCCTTGCTTTCTGCAGCTGAAAAGCATTTCAATGGTCTCCTCAAAACTCAGACGCTTAACCACACTTACCATACTGCATCTAAATTGTTCACAATAGATAAGATGTAAGTAACACCTGTTTTTGTATCTCTACATTGAATTTCCCAAGAAACATTACTGATTTATGACACTCAGCATATCCTGCAACCCCCAGGTCACTCCTGTCACTCAGTGTAAACCGAAGTCAAAAGGAGATCCCAGACGCAGGGCAACAGAGTCAGTATATCATCTTTAAATCTCAAAACGAACCTGCTATATAAAGAAAATGCTCATGATTGTTGCTCAAGTAGACCAAAAGAGATTGGACTGGTGCTAAGTCGTTTCCAGATGTAGCAGTTAAATTAAATGTGTGAGAGAGACAGAGAGGGAGAGAGTGTGTAGCTGAACAATGATCCACTATCCACTTCCTGATTCACACACGCTGACTTTGCAATTTCACTAGAGAGGAAGTCCAGCTGTGTGTGTGTTGGTGTGTGTGTGTGTGTGTGTGTGT
>NW_019459211.1:0-464 GCF_002814215.2 Seriola lalandi dorsalis | reverse complement strand
TTCTCACAAGGTCAATCATAAATTCATCATGTGTCTTTTGTTTTTACTCTGTAATAGTTACTAAGTAAAGTTACTTATTTTTAAAAGTACTCAAAAAAAAACAACTTTATTTACAGTGAGGAGAGTAAATGTAACTCGTGACTTACACCCCTGCCTTTAACTCATATATACAATTTATAAACAACTCACCCTATTTCATGTACAACCCAAATATCCACTGTGTCAAAAGATAAATCAAACTTAAAGCGTTAACACAACCCATCCTCATCCATACACCTCTTAAAAATCATTCTTTTCTGCATCTTCTTGAACTAATTTCTATTTGTACTTTGTTTTAACTCCACGTCCAGACCCTTCCACACTCCCCCCACTGATTGAAATACACACATATACTCTTCGTTGTTGTAACAACACAGTGTTTTCTTTCTTTTAAATGAAACTCTCCTCTTAAATCATAACCCCCC
>NW_019459210.1:0-531 GCF_002814215.2 Seriola lalandi dorsalis | reverse complement strand
GTGCACAGGTGAGCAGCTGTCACAGGTGGAGCTGGAAGGAACAGAGGCTGTGTGTTTGAGTCCAGTCGTACATGTGTGATGTGTCCTACAGAGTGTGTGTGTGTGTGTTGTGGGGAAGTTTTTCTCTTTTTGTAAAGACAATGTTTGTTTGTTTGTCTGATGTCGAACCCTGGGCCTCCTCATCAGAGCTTTTAACGAGGTGAATGTCGACGTGACTACAGGTTGTAATTCAAACGACTGGCTGACGAGCTGTTGTGCTGCACTACAGCTTCTTTGTCTGTTGATATTACAAATGTGGAAAAACAGAGAGTTTATTCTTCAGAGAGTCCTGGATAATATCTGCCGCCACGTTCATCTCTACAAGCTCCGAGCTCAAACTGTCGCACCTCCTGTGAAGGGAGAGACGGGTCACTGCTTCCTCTGACAGGCCTTGAACTCCAAACAGCTGTTGATCCCTGAGGTGGTTAAAGCTGATGTTTCACCTGTGGGGTGCCACTGCCCCTCCGATCACACGTGGTCAGCTCTAAGTCC
>NW_019459209.1:0-458 GCF_002814215.2 Seriola lalandi dorsalis | reverse complement strand
ATCCTTGTGAAAGCATCACAGCTTCAACACTGTCCCTGTTTTCTCATGAACTCTTACATTTACTGAGGTAAAAGAAAATCAGACGTCCCGTCGACCTGAGAGCAGAGGACGACAAACACACCTGCATCACTGGAGTCAGAGTACAGATCAACACACTGTGGTTCAGTCAGATTATTACTTCAGGTAAAGTACTGAAGTACTGGCTGACTGGCTGACTGACTGACTGGCTGACTGGCTGACTGACTGACTGGCTGACTGGCTGACTGACTGGCTGACTGGCTGACTGACTGACTGACTGGCTGACTGACTGGAGTACTGACTGGCTGGCTGACTGACTGGCTGTCTGACTGACTGGCTGGCTGACTGACTGACTGACTGGCTGACTGACTGACTGGCTGACTGACTGACTGGCTGACTGACTGACTGACTGGCTGACTGACTGACTGGCTGACTGGCTG
>NW_019459208.1:0-573 GCF_002814215.2 Seriola lalandi dorsalis | reverse complement strand
AAAGAAAATAGTGTGATATAAACTGGTGGCAACAGTTTCTTCTGTGTACTCAATGTGAACATCCTATGCATTTATAGTTATGTTAAGCACTTTGGATAAATCACTTCATAATAGAATAGATTGTAAATTTAAGTAAATTGTATTTTTCTAATGGTGAATGTGCTCTGGCTAAACTCTCCTCTTTTTATAATGAGAATCACAATGAAATAGTCTGTTTGTAACACTTACATTTGTAAACATTTTACCTGATCCAAAAACATATGCAAACTTATTGCAAGGATATAGAAATAGTGTTTGTAAGGTATCATAAGCATCTTATTAAATAATACTAATAATAATAGTAAGTAATAATTTATAGTAGTCAGATATTAAGTATTATGATAGTGTTGTTTTGTGATTAAATACTGTAATTAATGACGTTACCGATAAATGTGCTTTGACTTGCAAAGTCATGCGAAAGAAATTATATCCACAGGACTAGACTTAAGCTTGTATCTTTGTGTCTGTCTCTGTCTCTGTCTGTGTGTGTGTGTGTGTGTGTGTGTGTGTGTGTGTGTGTGTGTGTGTGTGTGT
>NW_019459207.1:0-542 GCF_002814215.2 Seriola lalandi dorsalis | reverse complement strand
TGGTGAATAGCCACGATGTTCGGAGGTAGTTACATAATAAATCTTCACTCATTTACCTGAGTTCTTACAAAAGAATCAGGGCAGTAGACACCCACACAGCTGTGCAGAGTCTAGTACAAAAATCTTCATGACTGAGATCCATTTAAAGTCACATACATATTCATTTATCTGTTGGAATCTTTATCGGCAGAATCGTCTAAAATCGACAAAAATGCATTGAAAGTGGATGAACTGGACACGACTCACCACCTCACATCGACCTTTCATCGAGCGGCTCGGCTCAGAGTTGTTTGTCACATCAGAGGCTCTGTTTTTTTTTTCCTCTGCTGCAGAGTTCAGTCCAACCAAATCTAGGTCATGATGACTGCATCATTGTATTTATATCACTGAAATATTTCATTTTGAAAACCAATACCTTTTTTCCATCCATCCAGGCTTGAATTATTACCTTCAGCATCCCTCACATATTGAATTTTAGTGTATTGATAAACCATGCATCCAGCATTTTCCACACTTATTTATAAAAGAAGAATTTGGTCACC
>NW_019459206.1:0-639 GCF_002814215.2 Seriola lalandi dorsalis | reverse complement strand
AAAAAAAAAAAACAACTGTGATGCAAGCTGCCCATTTCATAATTGCAAAGACACACCCACCCACACTTTCCTCTTAACATCAAAGCGTCGACGTAGGTGCCCGTGCTTGATTAGATTCTGGATCGGTATCAGAGTGTAGTATAAAGCAACCCTCACAGCATTTTCCCCTCAAAAAAGTTTGAGCCCACAGACAAGAAGAACTTTTATATTTGATTTCTTTTCAGCAGCAATTTGCATTCAATCGTATTTTCTGGTTTATCCTGGGTGTGTGTGTGTGTGTGTGTTTGAGTATATGTGTGCTGTCTGCTGTGTCTGGCCTCAACCACAGTTTTAAATCGTCCGATTTTATCTGGAGTGCATATAAAGTTGACAGTGCAGTCAGCAGGGGAATATATAGCCGTATATGCCACAGATGTAAATGCTAATGGGGAAGTTTTTATCTGTAACTTACTTCAGAGAATCTCAGGGAGTTCTGTGATTGCCTATTTTCTTTTTCTTCACTTATGCTTGTAGCTGATGAGCTGTCTGCTCTTTTTGTTTTTGATATGATTTGAAGGGAATTTCATCTTGGAACAATCTGATAAACATCAGTTATCTTCTTTTAGTTTCTTTCTTTCTTTCCTTTTTTTTTTTTTTTTT
>NW_019459205.1:0-558 GCF_002814215.2 Seriola lalandi dorsalis | reverse complement strand
GCTGCTGCTACTTCTCACTTTTAGAGTACATGACAAGAGCATGTGATGAGGACATGCAACAGCATTGCATGTGTGCGTGCACGACATCTTGAACAGTCCCACTGACTGCGTAACTTTCTTCTTACTTTTAGTTTTCTGTCCCAGCCGACAACATCCACTGGTTTTTGAAAATACTTTAACATATTATTATTATTATCCAAGTCATTAAGAGCATTTATTTTTATATTCTGCATTTTAATTTAATTACTTAAAAACAGATGAAGTAACTAGTTCTACATGCAATAAATGATTCAAATTTCTTTGCATCAAAGACAACCATGATATAGTGCCCTCCTTTTTGCTACATTGCGAGTGAAAACGGACTCAGTTACACAGCAATGTCTTGCTCTTTGCTAACATTAGCCAAAATTAGCCACCAAGAGCTAATGGTCATACAAGACCAAGTGAGGCTGGGAGAACCCCTGAGAGAATTAAATTAAGACTACCTTTTATTGCTTATGAATTTTAATTTGTAAGAGGAAGACTTACAAGTGCCATTTCCTTTTTCAAAAGTTCCAT
>NW_019459204.1:0-457 GCF_002814215.2 Seriola lalandi dorsalis | reverse complement strand
AGTCAGATAATTTTTTTCTTCATCCACTTTACTGTTTTACATTTATTTACTTTTTATTTTGGTTTTGTATATTGCCATTGTTCTGTTGTAATTACACATTAAATCTTATTCATAAAAACTGAAGATGAAGATTGAGATAATAAAATGAAACAGGAGAAAAAGACAAAAGAGCTCATGAAGAAGAGAGGGAGATACTCCTGGAAGTTACACTGATATAATGCAACAGGAAGTAATGTTCTGCCACCCGGATACAGATTTTGTCCACGAAACAAGGAAACATTTTTATTCATGTAATCTTTTGAAACTAAATGTATCTGTGAAATGTTCACTGACAACACATTTCATTTGTTTCCCTGCCATATCCTCAGCTCCTAGTGAAGCTTGGTAAAGGGGAGTCAGAACTCAGGCAAATCTGAACACACAAATGACACACAAATTTTATATTCAGTGTAACTTC
>NW_019459203.1:0-584 GCF_002814215.2 Seriola lalandi dorsalis | reverse complement strand
GTCGTCTCATCGAGACCTGTGAACAAAAATAAACCTCTTCAGTGTAAACAGAGCCACTGGACATGGATTATTCACATAAAAAAAAGTTTGACTGTAGAAACATAAACAACCTTTAAAATGTTCCAGTGAAATAAAACTTCCTGTTGACCCGGCCCACCGCTGTGACCCGGTCTCCTGCTCAGAGGTTCAGTGTTGGACGTCTCTCCCCTCGTCTCTGTCTCTGTCCTCTGTCTCTTTCTGTTTGTCTCCTCTGTCGGTGTTTAAGAGATTTGCTCTTTCATACTTTCACAAGTTTCACCTTCCTGTTGATTTTTGCACCAACGTTATTTTTGAATGTGTCGGTGTCTGATCCGTCTCTGAGGTTCAGTTCTCAGTGACCGGCTGCTTCATTAACGTCCCTGTTTGTTTCTTCACGTCTTTACGTTGATGAATTCTGCAGCTGGAACATTTCACCTGTTTTATTCTTATTTCTCTTTTGTCACTTTGTTTTATTTCCTTCATCTTCTGCAGAGCTGCTGTTTCATCTGCTGCTTTATTTCCATCCTTCTGCTTGATTCAGATTTTATTCTGACAGTCTGAACTTA
>NW_019459202.1:0-912 GCF_002814215.2 Seriola lalandi dorsalis | reverse complement strand
AGATCAGACCATTACAAAATACACCCCTGGCACACACGAACATGGAGACACACGCCCCTCCTCTCTGGTTAGGAAACACCGCCGCAGAAAATATCCGCCAAAACAAGTCATTGAGTTTCGTAATGACTCATAAAATTTTATTTTCTGCCAACAAAAGTGAAAATCTGCCAACACGTCGAGGCAATTCCACTTGTTTTCACTGCAAATCAACTCATTAAAAGTGTTTATTTGAACCATTATAGGTTGCTGCAGTTTAGGTTTTACAAACTAGGAGAACACTGAAAGTGAAATATGTGAAATTTTATGACCACTTTCATATAATCACAGGCACATTGCACTGTCATCCGCGATTAGTCAACATTTTCTTGGTTGTGTTTTCTGTGACATTTGGTCTCTGTTGAGTAAAAAAGCTTCGAAACTTGTCATGTAAACAGTAGTGGAATTAATGGATCAACTTTAATGGGGAACCATATTATATATATATATATATATATATATATATATATATACATAGAAATGTGATATACGACATATATGTCCCTTATTCAAGGGTGATGCTGACATATGTGTCACCTAGAAAAGGACATATTATTATCACATATATACATCTTTTTTTTTTTTTAAAGTATATTTTTTGGGGCTTTTATGGACAGCACAGTGGAGAGTGACAGGAAACGGGGAGGCAGAGAGAGGGGGAATGACATGCAGTGAAAGGCCGTCCGATGCGGGATTCGAACCGGGCCGACTGCAGCGAGGACTGTAGCCTCTACACATGGGGCGCCTGCTTAAACCACTACGCTACACGACGCCCCATATATACATCTTTTGGATATACGATAATATATGTCTATAAGAAATTTGTATATGTACGTATATGATGAATTTTGATATGGTATAACATGTTGCGCCCAT
>NW_019459201.1:0-586 GCF_002814215.2 Seriola lalandi dorsalis | reverse complement strand
AGTGACAAGGACACTAGCAAAACACAAAACTAGAGAAGAATCAGTCAGGAAGGATCAGGAGAGAGCAGTCTGTGGTCTGTGTCTGTGGCCACCACATGTAAACCCATTCCCTTTTTGGAGGTTGTCTTGCTTTTTCCTCTTCATTGCACCTCTTGTCACTTTCATTTGCACCAAAGCAGGTGAAATTGATTCACAATCACTTGTGCTTCCTAAATGGACAGATTGATATCCATGAAGTTTAACTGACTTTGTGTTATACTGTGATGATTAAGTGTTCCCTTCATTTTTTTGAGTGATACATACATGTGTATATATATATATATATATTTGGACTGGTTTATGCTCAATGTGGCGGCTTTTTTGCACCATCCACCTGAAAGTCACTATAAAGAACTTTAAAAATGAATTTGTCGGCACCGTTTGGTCATTTTAGACTAATGACTTTATAACTTCTGTTTGTAACTGTTTTAATTGATTCTTGTCATTGCATTGTTTATTAATTGTATATGTTTGGTTTAATTTGATCTACTAATTTACTCCAAGTGATCTTCTAGTTTAAATAAAGACTATATATATATATATATAT
>NW_019459200.1:0-502 GCF_002814215.2 Seriola lalandi dorsalis | reverse complement strand
TCTGACATTCATAGAAGATTGTGTTTGTTTCTATGAAAATTATGTTATGCTGCTTGGATCTCATATTCAGTTTGGAGCTGCAGGGTTAGGGGACTCAAATAATCCAAAAATTCATAAATCAGCAGGAAGAGAATTGTGGTCCGTCTCATTCTTATGAACTCTATATGTCAGTAACAACATGAGGGAATTTCTTATAATTTGGTACAAACATTCATTTGGACATGAGGATGAACTGATAAGAATTTGATGGTCAAAGGTCAAAGGTCAAGGTCACTGTGACCTCACAAAACATGTTTTTGATCATAACTCACCAATTAATATGGTAATAATGACACAATTCAACACAAATGTCTAATAGGATATAACAACTAAGTGATGACATGACAGGTCAAAGGTCAACTTCACAGTGACATTATAATGTTCTGCAAAAACCAAGCATCAACAAACACTTCAGAACCAAGACCTGCACTTCCTCTAATGACCACTAGAGTCTGGCTCCAAC
>NW_019459199.1:0-1024 GCF_002814215.2 Seriola lalandi dorsalis | reverse complement strand
TAAGGCATAAAAAGTCATAAAAACGACATAGTATACTAAGGCATAAAAATGTCATAGTATAGTAAGGCATAAAAAGTCATAGTAAAGTAAGGCATAAAACGTCATAAAAAAGTCATACTATAGTAAGTCATAAAAAGTCATACTATAGTAAGGCATAAAAGGTCATAGTATAGTAAGGCATAAAAGTCATACTATAGTAAGGCATAAAAAGTCATAAAAAAGTCATAGTATTGTAAGTCATAAAAAGTCATACTATTGTAAGACATAAAAAGTCATAGTATAGTAAGGCCCAAAAGTCACAAAAAAGTCATAGTATAATGAGTCATAAAAAGTCATAGTATAGTAAGTCATAAAAAGTCATACTATAGTAAGGCATAAAAAGTCATATTATAGTAAGGCATAAAAAGTAATAAAAATGTCATAGTATAGTAAGTCATAAAAAGTCACAGTATAGTAAAGCATAAAAAGTCCAAAAAAGTCATAGTATAGTAAGGCATAAAAATACATAAAAACAACATAGTATAGGAAGCTATAAAAAGTCATTGTATAGTAAGGCATAAAAATGTCATAGTATAGAAAGGCATAAAAAGTCATAGTATAGTAAGGCATAAAACGGCATAAAAACGACATAGTATAGTAAGGCATAAAAATGTCATAGTATAGTAAGGTATAAAAAGTCATAGTATAGTAAGGCATAAAAAGTCACAGTATAGTAAGGCATAAAAAGTCATAGTATAGTAAGGCATAAAAAGTCATAGTATAGTAAGGCATAAAAGGTCATAAAAAAGTCATACTATAGTAAGTCATAAAAAGTCATAGTATAGTAAGGCATAAAAGTCATAAAAAAGTCATAGTATTGTAAGTCATAAAAAGTCATAAAAACGACATAGTATAGTAAGACATAAAAAGTCACAGTATAGTAAGGCATAAAAAGTCATAAAAAAGTCATACTATAGTAAGTCATAAAAAGTCATAGTATAGTAAGGCTTAAAACGTCATAAAAACGACAGTATACTAAGGCATA
>NW_019459198.1:0-614 GCF_002814215.2 Seriola lalandi dorsalis | reverse complement strand
GTAAATTGGACATTAATAAAGTAACATGACTTATTAATAAACACAGTTTAATCCATATTGTTTTGGCAGTGTCTTCATCAACACACTGATAAATGTGGTAGAAAAATCAGTATTTGGAGTGTGTGACTACTCAGCGTTTAAAGGACTGTCCCTGTGTGTTTTCAAGTTTTAGCTCCATAACACAAACTCTCCCTTTATGCTGAACATTTCTAATGCAGGTTGTATATTTATAGATTGTTGATATATATTCCCCAGCTGTTCCAGGCGACACTGGCCTCAGTTTCTTTCTGCTGTGCATGAAAAAATAAAAACAAAAAAAAGTTTTGACAACTAATCAATTAGTTAAGTAAGACAAAATTAACTGTCATGATTAAATCATTTATCGAGCAAAATATGCTTTAAGCCCAGCTTCTTTTTACCTGGAAAATTTGGGCTTTGAACTGTTTATGTGACAAAACTCACTATAATCTGACATTTTTAAGGTTTGATGCGTGTAATAAATCACCATGAAGGAGTGACATCTTTGCTGCATGGTACAGCAGCTGCTTTGTGTCGACTGATTACCTGCACATGATGATATGTATGAGATTACAATGAATGCAGCCTTGATGTTG
>NW_019459197.1:0-600 GCF_002814215.2 Seriola lalandi dorsalis | reverse complement strand
CAAGCTGATGCAGGACAAGCACTGATGTACCAACGCATGATGGAGGGTCTCACCCTCACTGATAAACTCAGTACGATACACACACACTGCTGCTCCAGGCTGATTTGTCTCTCAGTTACATGTCAACCTTGTGTCCTTTCTTAAAGCTGTCTGTTGGACATTACCCCAAACTGGCCAGATATTACAGCCTGTTGAAGGACAGAGCCAGCATTAAAGCCAGCTGACCACTATACAGGCTGGCCAGTATAGTATAATAGTAAAGTAAAGTAAAGATTATTCAAAAAAACAAGTCGTGTGTTCAATTTTTGATTTTTAACATGAGGTGAAACTATGATGAAGGTGCATTATTTTAAAAGGCAGTAAATTGTAGTCTCTTCTCCAAGCCAGTAGGTGGCAATGTGAGCTTGGATTGCAGCTTGAGCTCCACATGAACTGAGGGAAGAACAACAACAAATCACTCCTCTCCTGTGCGCAGTGACTGATAGAAGCTCCGAGCTTCAGGCTGTGAAATCTGAAATTATGGCCAAGGACATGACTCTGCTGTGGGGCTCCGGCTCTCCTCCCTGCTGGAGGGTGATGATCGCTCTGGAGGAGAAGAAC
>NW_019459196.1:0-608 GCF_002814215.2 Seriola lalandi dorsalis | reverse complement strand
GAAGAAACGCCATAGGACAGCACAAGGTAACAGACTGTTTAAGATTAAACACATGCACATGTGATTTATTACATGTTTAGTGATATGTCACATATGGTTTCACATGTGAAACATTCTGGGCACATGTGGTTCAGATGTTCCACATGTGAAGCAACCACAACACCAACCCATGCGCATAGGGTATACGATGTCAGACATTCAACCAAATGATACAGAGCGTTACCATGTTAAAATGACATGTTTCTGTAGGTTTGAGAATTGATAGAAACATTTAGGAAAATGAAAAGTGGAAAGTTTTCCCGCGCGGACGCCATTTTGTGCCGAGAGCGACAGCAGTTGCACAAGTTAAAGTGGGAATAAGTGACATTAAAACTCCGGTACAGGATGTATTTCCAGGTAGTTATGAGTTATTTGTGTTAACTATAAATATGTTCATTTGTTAAAATTTAAATATTTGAGGTAACAAATTTAATTTGTCTTTGTTTATAAGCCTGTTTCTGGGTAAATATACCTTTAAAAAGGTAACACAAGCACTTAACTGAGACTGGTGAGGTGAGAGAGCGGCCCAAAACTCTGTTCACATTGCCTCGCTATGATCCCCTCTCCCC
>NW_019459195.1:0-566 GCF_002814215.2 Seriola lalandi dorsalis | reverse complement strand
ACCCCCTGCAAATTTTATGTTTTTATTTTTATTTGTATGTGTTATTTTAAATGTGTATGTGCAAACAAATTAACAAAACTAAACTATATTTAAGATTTTTAAAAAACATTTGAAATTTTTGGCATTTTGTACGAAAAAGTCTTTACAATTAATTATCAAAATATTAGTTAATAACAACACAGGTAAATATTAGGACAAACAAGTACTCACTGAATTCAAACAGTTCAATTCCAAAGCTTTAGCTCAGTTAATGGAAACTGTTTCGTCTCCCACAAACACAGATGTTTGGCAACAGAAATTGTTTTTTTTTTTCCCCCCAAGAAAACAACAATATCAGAGTTTCCATTCAACCATAAATGAAGCAGAGCGCTGTTTATAAAGTTTAGATAACGTATCTCGCTCTGAACCTCCCAACTCCTTCTTACCTGAAGAGTCTGAGAAAGTTTGACAAAGTCCTTCTGAACCTGTTCACTGACGTCCAGCTCCGTCTGCAGCCGCTGAGCTTTGCCTCTCTCGTCGAGGACCTGAGTCTCTAGTGCACTCTGCAGCGAACACACACACACACA
>NW_019459194.1:0-609 GCF_002814215.2 Seriola lalandi dorsalis | reverse complement strand
AATAAATAAATAAAAGCGAGAGCAGGTTGGAAGTCGAACCGAGGCATGGACGCCTTCGCTTCACATCCTTCTGCCATTCACACATGCCCCTGTATGGCCAGCGCTCCACGTGCATTGTCTGAGTAAATTCATTTGTCTGAATTTGCCCTTGGTGTGACCAGGGCTGAGTGCGGAACAACACTAATTTCCATCCCTGAGCAGCGCCACACTCACTGCATCTGATACGGCGCATTTGAATGGATATTACAGATAACAATGCCCTCTGTTGGCCCCAATAAGCCTCACGCTGCTCCTCCATCTCCTTGACCCTCCTCCTCCTCTTCCTCCTCCTCCTCATCCTCATCCTCCTCCTCACCTCTGTTTACAGTTGCTCAGTTCAGGAGCCAAACACATTTAAACTGTCATGAAAATCACTTCTGTAAAAACACCCACAGTCACAGGAGACCCGGTGACATTTTTGAAATCATCAGACTTGTTTCTGAAAAAGCTGCTCTCCTTTTATTTTTGAATTCACCATCGTTCTCGGTGCCGTTTGTATTCTTTTGTCATCCCTTTTCATCTATTTCCTTATAATGTTTGAATGAATGATGCGCCTTTTGTTTACACAAT
>NW_019459193.1:0-504 GCF_002814215.2 Seriola lalandi dorsalis | reverse complement strand
ATATGAAAAATGTCAATAGAATAAATACACACTTTTACTAATTTAACTCAAAAGAAAAGTATGATGGAAAAAATAGAGATAGAATAAAATCAATGTTAGTTCTTAAATACTGTAATAGAATGTCATGTACATTTCTGGTGGCTACACTCTCCAGTGACAGTCAACACTGTTTCAGGTCTGGGAATATTACATGTGAAAAAAGGCCAAACCCCAAACACATCTACTAACAGCTCCTTACACACCTAATCAAACATGCTTAGCTTCAGGCCTTGAGTCCTGGATAGTGCTTATCTAGACTCAAGTGTGTGTGTTTGTGCAACTCTGTATATGTGTGTGTTGTGAGGAAGGCAAAGTGTCTGATAAATGGCTTTCATTTGGTCCAGGAGAACTCTTTACTAACACCTGCTTTATCTTCTCTGCTCAGGAGGGAAAGTGTGTGGATATGTGTGTGTGTTTGTATGGAAGAGGAAGAGAGAGAGAGAGAGAGAGAGAGAGAGAGAGAGA